>NC_135355.1:23478818-23785901 GCF_051622035.1 Arctopsyche grandis | reverse complement strand
CAGTAGAACTTTCCACAGATAGTCCCAGTTCACAAAGTCAAAAGCTTTTTTATAGTCTATAAAACAAAGAACGGCTGGAGTTTGAAACTCCCGACATTTTTCAATGAGTTGACGTATATTCAGTATTTGTTCCCTCGTCCCTTTGCCTTTTACAAACCCTGCTTGTTCGTTCGGTATTTGCCATCCAAGGTAACTGCTCAAACGATCTTTAATTATATACAGCAATACTTTACTAGAGTGCGATATTAAGGCTAAGGTCCTGTAATTCTCGCATTTTTTTGTAGATCCTTTCTTGTGTAAGGGAATGAATATTGAATTGACCCAATCTTTCGGCCATACTCCGTTTACCCAGATCTTGTTGCACATATTACATAGCGCCTTTATCGCAGTTTCACCAAGCTCTTTCAGAAGTTCAGCTTGTATACCATCGCTGCCAGGAGACTTTTTACATTTCAGTTTCTTTATGGCATTTACAACTTCAGATGTCAATATGTCAGGCTCCCTGACATCATCAATTAGGGAAACAATTGAGGTCGACGAACTACCACTGTACAATTCCGAACAGTATTCTTTCCATCGGTTGAGTATCACATCAATATCTGTAAGCGTGTTTCCAAATTGATCATCTATTGTCCAAGTTTTGGGTGAAAATTTTTGAGTGACGATTTTTACTTTGTGAAAAATATCCCTTGCCTGATTCTTTAATGCGTGTTTTTCTATCTCCTCACATATGTCATTTATATATTTAGCTTTATCCCGCCTACAACTCCTTTGAATATCTTTATGTAATATTGCATACCTTTCAAGATATTCTGTCGATGTTATGCCAGTTTGTTTAAGTCTTTTACGTTCTTTTATCTTAACCCAAGTTGAATCAGAGATAAAAGACTTACGATGTTCATTTTGCGGTGTTTGATGTTTTCTGGCATACCGAATTATGAGATCTTTAAAAATTTTCCAAGACTCTTCTACATCTACATTAGGATTTATTTGGAATTCTGCATCTTTTTCTCTGATTACATTGCCAAAATTAATTACATCATCATTGGTGAGTTTAATTGCTTTATTTTGATGTCTTTTAATCATTTTCAATTTCAGTCGAAATTTAGCAACAAGTAAGTTATGGTCCGATCCGCAATCTGCACCTGGATATGTTTTGACGTTATGTATCGATGATTTCCATCTAGAATTTATTAATACATAATCGATTTGGTTGCGGTGACGATCCCCAGGAGATATCCAAGTGTACAATCGCCTAGGATGATGTTGAAACCAAGTATTCATAATGGACATTTTATTTTCAATGCAGAAACTTATAAGTTTCTCTCCTCTCTCATTTTGAATACCCAATCCATATTTACCTACTATGTTATCAATGTTGCTATTATTACCGACTTTGGCATTAAAATCACCAAGAATGATGGTCATTTCTTTGTTTGAGATATTTGACAATGTATCGAGTAGTGAAGCATAGAACGCATTTATTTTAATATCTTCGGCATCTGCAGTAGGAGCATATATTTGAAGGATGTTTAGTTTATACGGATGCGTGTTGAGTTTTAAGTGTATAAGTCTGTCACTTATGGGGTTGTAGCCAATTAGTGCACTGGTTAATTTAGATGCTAAGATCACCGCGACACCGCTATGTGACGAATCTTGGTTACCAGAAAAATATATCGTATTTCCATTTGAAGTTTTATAATGGCCGTTGTTCTTCCAGTGCGTTTCCGAGATTCCGAGTATATCTAGCCCATGACTGTACATCTCTTTCTCAACAACCAGTGTTTTCCCAGGATTCAGGAGTCCTCTAACGTTCCAAGTACCTATTTTGGATTTGTTCCGTAAAGTTTCTCCAGTCGCATATTTTCCACATGATGCCTGGTGAGTCACATGCATGTGGCCAGTAGCCAATTTCACACCGTGAGACCTGGAACCTCGAAGGCGCCGGGTGTCAGCCGGAGAGTCAGACTTCTTCACACTTTTATTTTTGTACATCATAGTTATCTTGGGAGAATACTGCAGTGGATTCCCACTTCCTTCTACAGCGCAGTAAATGTTTTGACATCTTATACTGGCAGAGCTGCTGCCCACTACCAGGGATTTATTATAGAGTTTCCTTCTCTGTCAAAGATGATACGGTACCTTTGAAAACCGGGTTGTGCTTTTGTTAAGCGGCGGCACTTACTCGCCGCTGACCTGAGACCGTCATAGTGTTGTGTGACATTTTATAGAGTGAAACTTACCACGGATTCACTCATCACCACTCTTATCTCAGCGCTCCTTGTCCAGGACCACCATGTCGCCATGGCAGTTGACTGCAAGAGTCGTTCCCCTATTTGCAACTTGGGGACCTGAGCGGTTGCATGGAGCTCTGCTCTGAGCTTATTAATTACTCCGTGCGGACGGACGTGTGTTTCCATTTATGATATATTTACATATATAGACAGTTTATTCACAATCATAATATTTATGAAATTAGTACCAAACAATAACGTTAACGTTGAGTACAAGTATCCAATATCAAATATTAAATTATCAAAACTAAATATTAAATAATTCAACACTCAATATTAAATAATCAATTATGAAATAATTCAACACTCAACATTAAATAATCAATTATGAAATAATTCAACATTAAATATCAAACCATTCACTCAATATTAAATATGAAATAATTCAACGTTAAATATTATCAATACTATCATTAATAAATCAATCGACGTTAATAGTAAATTATTATCAAAAGAAATGTGATCGAAATTATGTGGGTAGTTATGTAAATATGAAAATATTATAAATTTAAATTCCATTTAAAAAATATGAAATCAAGCATAGGTAATGATTCTGAATATGTACTAACTTGCGAGGCGCCAGAAGAGCTACATACTCATCCCAGCACCTCCTCTTTAGCTCCAATTTAACACAAAATTCTACATACTTATCGGGAACAACACACAAACACACGTCCGCACCGAGCTCGCTCAACCCGCGACATTTCTGGATATGCTAGTGCATATATATGTACATACATACATACATAGCCAGCAGCATAGCTCGGTCGTTAAGCTTCTGCTTAACACCGAGAAGCGCCGGGTTCGATCCCATGAGCCGACCTCGACTGGTAAAGAATTTTTCGGAGTTCAGCTGTAGTGCTGCTGGTCAGACTTGGATATTGTGACTGCAGGTCGATCGTTTCCTATCAGAGTTTGCCAATTTTCTCTGATTTAATTTTTGAAACGGTTCCCGTTTAAAAATTGGCTATAAATCCTTCCTACCTACTATGTCACCACTATTTGAAGTATGATTAATGTACAATAAAATTTATGTACAATTCATAGATGTCTCGTTAATTTGCGAGTTTTTCAGTGTCTCGTAATTCAACGACTTGTAATAAAAATGCTGCATTCTAATTGTAATTGTAATTTGTAATTGGCCAGGAAGGCGCATTAAGGCTTACCTGTAAGGCCTTCCTGGTATATATGTAAAAATATATATATATATATATATATATATATATATATATATATATATATATATATATATATATATGTATGTATGTTCATGTGTATGTTGACGGACGGCTTTTTTTTACAAAGCTTTTTTTATCTTTGGGTGATATTTTTGATAATATAGACTACTCCCCGTGGTATATATTTTGGATGCACGTTATCTGATTTTTTAAATATTATATAACCTATTTAGAAACAAATTCTAATTTTGCCTCGTAGCTTTGTTTTTAAGTATGATTTTATTCACAGATCTCCTTTGTTGTTTTATTCTAATCCTACCTCATTATTTTTTTATAGTTGGTCTCGGCTACTTTTTTGAAGAGATCGGTTCTGCTTTTAAACATTATCAGTTGCTCGTGAGAAACTTCAACTTTTTGAATGATTGGTATCTAATATCAATCCTTGATCAGATTTTTATGATTTTTTTTACCAAAAATTGCTTACATAACTAATACATTCTGTTATTTTATTCAATTTTATCTTTGCTCTATTATAATTAAACCATACATGTATACATAGGTGCCGGGAGAAAATTCCCCGGGGAAAATTTAATTTAGCGACAAAAAAAGAGTGATTAAAAATAAAAAAAAATGAAGTACTTGACTGTTTATGACGAATTCGTCACCGCTGGGCAGACGGGAATGTGCAGGCTTCATATACTTCGCTTACCATTTCGGACCAGGCCCTTAAAAGTAGTCGGACCCCAGGAAATTTTACCTTCTCCCCCCCCCCCCCCTCTCTTCAGCATACAGCCGTACATGTATGTATAATATAGTGAAAACTTGATGACTTAAAGAAAATTTTTGTTCTTTCTAGTGATAGCTCACTGGAAAATTGCTGGCTTTTCAGTAGTGCAGTACTTTTATGATATATATAATATGTACTCGTACGCAATATAATTTAATTTTAATATTATTATTGAATTGATATTCGAATATGTTTTAGACAATTGGGCTCAGGCTTGGTCCGGCGAAGATTTACTGCTGGAAAATGGAGAAGTTGCCGGCAAAGGATTACAGCCGCCATGCTTTTTTTGTCTTCCATCATGCGAAGAAGCTATGTATCGTCCACATCAATATACGATTCCACTGCAACCAGCCTCGGTCAATAGCCAGCCGGATATGGATAAAGCAAAAATTAAGTATGCCATTTTTTTCTTACACCTTATTTTAAATAGTTAGGTATTAAAAAAAAACACCCATTGATGATTTCAGAAAAGGTATAGTTTTTGTAGATCACCTCGTTTTGCACGTATTCTTCTCAAGAGATAGCGTCGTTCACCTGGTGCACGGTCTCTTGTTTAATTGGTACGATTTACTCAGTAAGTATCAATGTTTATAATACAATATTAATATAACAAATTATGAAATTTAAGCATTTGCATAATATTGCGCAGCTCTCGACTGACCGGTCTAGCGGCATTGTGCTAAATACTAATCATACAAAGTGGTAGATGACATTTAAATTGCATTCCAGGTAGCCTTGGAGGATTATGTGGTTTGGTATTGGGTGGTAGCATTATCAGTGTTGTGGAAATTTTCTACTATTTCTTTGGAGGACCTGCTACGAAGTTTCGTCGTCCTAGACAGACAGAAATGAGACAGTTGTATTGGGAAGAGCTGCGAAACTACAAACGCAAATAAAACCTTTGTGCTTCTGTTCGAGCAATATGGGTGAAGATTCATTTAATATGCACACAAATATTGTAGTTATAGATAATCAACTTAGATTTGTATCATTCACTTGATTTTTGTATTGTACTGTATTATACAAAATAAATGATACTTGAATACAAAGGGTAGTATTATCACAAGCATCTAGTTGTTGTCATTCCCTTTATAACATCCTAAATTATACTTTACGATTCAGTTTGTATCCATCTATGGAATGGAAAAGAATTACAATCCATCATGTTAGGAATCATTTTTAGAGAATTTTTAGAAAATACATCGATTCATGGAATCAGATTTTGTATTGATAGAAAAATACATTGGTCAGAAAGGTAATTATGATGAAAATGAAAAAAAATTTAAATCAAAAGTTAAACTTTAATTTTAAATCTGTCTAAATGTCTTTAGACTTTTCTGGTTTATTTGCTTGTTGATATCATGGTATGGTTCAATTCTATTGATGTACGCTTCCTGGGACGCTTTCAAGAACAATCCCATATCGTTTGTCGTGGAAACCACTTACAAAGAATGGAACACAGAATTCCCATCTTTAACCATCTGTGAAGTTGAAAACAACGACAGAATTGAAGAAGCATCCGATAAGTAAGCATTTTCACAACAATAAAATTGTAATATTCTGTATTTATTTATTTCTCCTTATGTACAGCAAGTTTTTTGGTCAACTATGTCTAAATTTATAACTGTACCCCATAAATGTATTAAAGAAATAAGAATACATTCAACTCGATGTTTTACTTTTAAATCAATGGTACTTTACTGAATGACTGATTGCTTTAAAATACATATGTATGTACATATATGTGTAGGTATATGTAAGTAATAAAGTATAAATATGTATATAAAATCTTAAATATTAAAAAATCGAAAAGTGACAATATGAAAAAAGTTGGTAATATTTAAAAAAAAAAACGAGGTTGCAAAATTTATTGAATTATATATTTTTATCGTATGTATACTCAGTATTTTTACTATCATTACGTAAAGTGTTATTTGTATAGGTTATGGACCTCGGAGCACGATTTTAATCTGGAAGAAGTGCTGAAAGAAATTGCCTTCTATAAAGGAGTGAGCTACTATTTATATCAGTTTTGCGCCACTCAAGACGCAGACCCGAACTGTCCTAAGGGAAACTTCACTTATTACGCAAATATGGTAATATTGAATTATTTTTAATAGAAATAAGACAAATTTAAAGTGAGATAATAAATAACTAGTTGGGGCAGCTTTCATCAATTTACCTCTGAAAAGTGTCTGTTTGTCTATCTGTCTGTATGTCTGTCTGTATGTCTCATAAAGGCTCGTAAACCACTCAACCGATTACGATGGAACTTTCAGGATTTGTTGTATGTCCGGGAAGCTTACTGTGAAATAAAAACGGGAAAAAACCACTTAATATTCGCAATTACGATTTTACCGACACGAAATTATGAAGGGCCATTGTATAGTCAAGAAAATGTTTTTGTTGGTAACCACTTTTCGAATTGGTTTATGACGACACGGCGTTGAGCTCCAACCATGACTTGAAACGGGAACGGGAACGGGAATTGCATGCCTTATTCTGGCATTGTAACGCATGCCAGGTTCAGCTAGTTTAATATAATATTACTTGCACATTGTTATTTCAGGTTCGCAGTAAATGCGACGAAATGCTTTCCAACTGCACGTGGGTGGATGACTTTTTCGATTGTTGTGAATATTTCTTGCCTCTAGACACGGAACTCGGACCCTGTTATGCGATTAATTCCATTCAAAGAAGGTAAAATTTACACTGCAGAATTCATAGTTGCAAATCTAGTGGCCGCACCTACTATAGCTACATAAATTGGAATTACATACATACATATACATACATATAGAAACTAATAAATACCATTATGAATAAATACATAGCCATTCTTCACAAAATATCCGAGTGCATGTATGTATGTAAGTATATATGTATGTAAAATACTGTCCCGATTCGTGTAAAACGATATAAAATTCAACTATTTTTTAAAATTGATGCAATGTATACATTATTTATTAGTATCCTGAAGAATAATCATAAATACAACAAAAATAATTATCATATTCGAATTCAGTGGGTCAAACTTAATACTGATTATTCTCCACTCTGGTAGTTTTTTTTTTTTGTTGCTCAGTGTTATTAGCCGGTTGCTAAAATTTAATTTTTATAAAATAACTAGCATTGTGCCCGTTGATGTTTTAACGGGTGGTTTTGGAAAGAAATCGATACATGAACCACAACTGAGGCTCTTATCTCTAACAGTTTCAGCATACACAGAATTTGCGGTCAATTCACATCGCCCCCCCCCTCCCCTCATTCCGTTCCCGTACTCTCTCCCGACCGTCCACGTACAAATGAGCATGTGGTCACAGCATGATCTTCGTCAGTGTTCGGCTTCGTCAGTGGTCACGGCCCGATCTTCTTAAATAATGTACTGATAATTATAACATATTTTTTTAAATTTCCATACTTGTCTATGTCATAAAAAATATATATTATATATACATATGTACATACATACCTGTGGCGTGCCGTGAAAATCTAACTATTTTGTCGCACATGCATTACTTGCGTATTCGCGAGCAGGATACAAGGGGACTAGGTGACTCCAAACAAGTGGATTTAGGTCCGGGCCGCACCGTACAACTTTGTCGGCCGACTTGTTGCGCGACACGAAAAAATGTATGGAAATGTGTGCGACAAACAAGTTGACGAGTGTGGCATGTCCCATCTACCTGCATGCATTGGTCTGGTCGCCCTCAACCAAGTTGTTCGCGAGTTGAGCGGTGCGGGGCCCGGCCCTAAAGGCATCATGTTGTAAATTTGCGGTATGGCTATCGCCACACTTAATTGGTTTCCGCCACAATCACCAAACATGGCGATAGCCATACCGCAATCTTACAACACTATTGAAAGGCTAAATAGGACAGCATGTACGTTTTCTTAAGGGCGAAAACACACTGAGTGGTACGTGGTTCATATTTTTTTAGATACTTTGAAACATGCGAAAAAATGCAGCACTTCTAGGCTATATACATGGTACACAGTTCCAAAAATCACCTCTTGGAGTGTTTTTGGTGATATTTTATCCCCATATTTGAAGTAATGTAGGAGAAACTTGTCGGTTGCATATGGATATGCATATACGTGCGACCACCCAAACATATGCATTCTGCACGTGCAAGTACACCCGAATTCAGTCATAGCGGGAAGCCAAGGACACGTGACGTCCCATACCACTCAGTTTGTTTTCGTTCTGAGTGTCTTCCTATAGCGGATGGATTATTTAGCAGCTTTGATTTGTGATGAATTATTAAAGGAAAATTGTGACATTCTAAAATAAAAACCACACCCTGACCGGAAAAAGAATATATAATATATTTTTTGTTTATTTAATGAGGTTGTATAATTTCTGAATTTCAGGAATCCAAACGGTAAATCTTTAACGATGAACAATAACAAATTAACTGGTCCCGGTATCATATCTTTTAATGTCCACGTTCCGGCAAACGTAAGTCATTGATTGATACATTCAAATAAAAACACGTAGTACCTACATATGTATGTACATATATACGAAGTACGACTGTAATTATTTAATAACGAACTCTCATATGTAGGTTTACATAATTGGCGAAGAAGAAGTACCAGCTCTAACATCTCTCACTTCCGACATACTGGCCGTTGCCGGAAACATTCACTACAAGTAAGTCACGCACTTGCGTTTTTAATTAAAAATGGTGAATCGAAGTAAAATTTCTAATTGGTATCTACTTTTTTATTTATTATAGGCGTCACATTGCAATGAAGAGCATCGAGAACGATTTGGCAGCTCGTGAAGTGTCAATAGATCGTAGAAGATGCCAATATCCTGATGAAAATCCACCATCTGTATACACACATCATTCTTACAGCGCATGTACGGTGCAATGTCGGAAAAATGCCCAACTTGCAATATGCAATTGCACGAATTTCTTTATGCCTAATACTTCTCAAAGTCAACATTGCGATCTGCAAGGACTCATGTGTCTCCATGACCATTATGGAGAACTTTCCGTGCTGAGGGCAGCTTGGGGAAGTCGCTCGGGGCTTTATTGCGATTGTCAACCCTCATGTACCGAAATCGATATCACCATAATAGCCGATGATAGAATGGCGACTAGTTATTCGCATTCGAGAGTCGAAATATCTTTAGACTTCTTGCCTACTGAACGCTTTAAGAGGAACGTAGTCAGAGGACCACTAGATTTAGTAGGTGAGTGATAATAGCATTTCAACCAATTGGTTTTCATAATATTTTACATATCGCATTTGGAAAAGAATAGCGGTGATTTAATCAAAAATATCCACTACTACTAAAAGAAGGGAAGGTTCGAGATCTACAAGTATTTGGAATATTTTTTTGTAAAATTCATACACCCATACATATTTTATTTTTTTTTAATTACAATTTTGGCCATCAAAGTAAAAATAAAGATACAAGAAGAAATATGATTGCAAAAACAAAGTAAGGAAAGGAATAAAGATAAATACGAAACAAATAAATCAATGTTTAAAAAAAATGCAATATTAGAACACATTTAAGGTAAATCGCTGGTAGGCCAAATCTGTACAGTCGCGTCCCTTCGTAAACCTCACCCTTCTGGAGTATTTTCAGTGATGTTTTAGGGCGAAATCACACAGCGCGGTATGTGGGACGTTTTTTTTAGATAGTTTTAAACATATATAAAAAAAATGTGGCATACCTGGCACGTATACCACGACCGTACGGCCGGCATGGTTTTAAGAAATGTAGGAGAACTTGTCGATGTACCACATATCGCATTCCATGTTGTGTGATTTCGCCCTTAACCTTGTATTGACATACATAGGTTTGACAATCTAATATATAATTTCGAAAGAGACTTTGTATGTAAGTTTTAGTTCGTAGAATCCGTGACGTCATCGAACAAATCAAAGATATCGATATCGAATTCAATGCCGTTTTCGATTCCGATGTCGCTTTAGATTGCGGTTCCGGTTTCAGTTCCGGATCCCGATTATTTTTCCAGTTCCGGCTCCGGATTCCTGTTCAAGTTCCAGATCGGGATTCCTGTTTCAGTTTCGGATCCCTATTGATGTTTCAGTTCCGGATCCGAATTGATGTTTCATTTCCAATTCCGATTCCCGGTTCCTAATTTCAGTTCCGATTCTCTTATATATAAAAAAAAAACATTCGTGTCTGATTGGCTGTCCTTGAATTTTTTTTTTCGATTCAAATAAATTTAATAAAAAAAAAAAAGGAGTGTTACCTAGATAAATAGGCTTAAATTAGGTTTATATTACAAATACCAAGCGAAGCCAGGTAAGACCACTAGTAATAGATAACGGTGATTCCTATTTTTAAAGAAATGTAGAACTTGTCAAAATAATAAATATCGTACGAATTAATAGTGACAAGAAGATATGCCTCTCACAGCTAGAGTCCACCTACGCGTCCCGTACCGCACTTTTTTGTGTGTTCTTACCATTACGATCTTAAATTAAACAATTCCTCATCCAGACCAGCATATTTTAGAATTAACAAACCCGAGCTAACAAAAATCTGGTTGAAGAGCTCGATGTCCCTTGCGACAGGCGACGAAGCCATCAAATTGGTACGTACCACAGGAGAGGAGAACAAACTGCGGCATTTAATGTACTTGAATTAGCTGGGAACACTGAAGCTCAATTCTGCAAGAATTTGAGGATTGTTCACCAAAGCAACCAGTAAAAATGTGCAAATGTGTAACATAAATATATAAAAATGTGTACCTAATAATCATGTTTGACGAATATTAATGTTTTTTATAAGTTAATGCCATTTGAAGCACAGCATTCGACTGCTTCGGTAACTGTTAGTAATGCTAGTCGAATATTACGTAAATTTAAAATCGAATTTTGCGACTGGTGTCATAATATAATATTACTCTTAATTAATAAAATCTTGCATCTAAGTTGTTTTTCTTCAAAACGTTACCTGATTTAGCAATATGAGAATAATTTATGATTTATTAATATTTGACTGTCATGAAATGAAAATTACAACTATTAGCATCGTTGTCTCATAATATCATCCAAATGACCGAATATAAATAAAATCTGGGAACAACGTTGCATTGATATCATAAATGTGTAAATACATATATGTATATTAAACTGGTTAAACTGGTACAATTTATTATGGTCATGATCAAATGGGTCAATTTTAAACTTCAATAAAATGTTTCATATACCTACAGTTAATTGTACTATGAATGTCACAAAAGAAACCTTGAAAGTTTCTAAGAGTGAATTACATAACGTACATATCTAACTACTCATAGGAATTATGTTTTACATGGAAAACGTTACAAAATTATACATGCGTCCATTCACCCTACCCATTTTTATTGAATATTACGTAATATCTAACCCATTTTGAATTATATAGTATATAGTCACGCCATCTCGAAGCAAATTGTGGAATGTAGGTTGGCCAAACATTATCATTACCATTTATCATTATGTTCTGATTACTCTATTGTGAACATATACACCCTTCTAATAATCGATTGAATGTTTCAGTATCGATGGGCGGCACGGCTGGACTTTTCCTTGGTGCTAGCATTTTGAGTTTGGTTGAGTTACCTTATTTTCTTTTGGTTCGCGGATGTAGGAACGCACTCAAAGGCGATGAAACAGTTGTGATTAAAGTTAAAAATCGACAAAGTTGGAGAGAAAAACTATCGAACAGTTTGAGAATTTCAAATATAACAAATAAGCTCAAATTAAAGAAGGGAAAATTCGGCATACAAAAATCTAACAAGAGAAAACAAATCATACAACCATATATTGACAGACGTTCAGTTCTGATATCTGACTCTTTAAAACATAATAACACTCAATATAATTATAATAACAGACGTTCAGTTCTGATAGCTGACTCTTTACATCATAATAACACTAGATACAATTATAATAACAGACACTTCAACCAAACTTTTTATCAATAAGTTGTTTTATTATCATCAAAATATATTATATCTATCACTTACTCATACGTATTAACTATGACAAAGTAAATTAGAGTTTGCATGCACGACTGTAACATACAATGTAATTATTAATAAATCAATTGAGTAATAAAAGATTAATTATTCTTTCTACATAGAGGTTCACAATATTAAGATTTAATTATGGTTATCATATTTTTCTAGATTAATGTAGGGCAGTTTTATGAGAATAAGGATAAATACAGGATGCTTTTTTATTACAACAATAAAATCCATACATATATAATGATTAAAGAAACTGAACAATGAAATTTAAATAATGCTACGATCGGATCACCGAAAACCGCAGCAGAAATTTTAGCATTTTTTTTCAATAATCAATAGCTTTGTCGAAGTGTGTAAAAAACTCATTATTTAGCTCTGTTGAAGTAAACATTAAAATTTGATAGATAAATTGGTTCTGTGATAAGTTTGGTGAATCGCGACGGATTATAAAATTAAACGGTTTTTTTTTTTCATTGAAATTTTTAATATAATACAAGCTTGGTAATATTTTTCATATGAATTTTTGAATTACATTTTCAACTTCTGCCCTTTCAAGAATGTATGTTCCATCACTTTTATTAAAATTTCGGGTTTTAGCACTCGATGTGTTAAATAAAAACAAGTTAAATTAGGCAATACTAACGATGTGATAATATTGTAAAAAAAAATATAAGATATTAGACAATCTCTAATATTTTTATTCACAATAACACCATATATTCAGAAACCCCCACAAAAAAGAAGTTGGAGATCTAATCAGGTAAATGCAATCAGACATCAAAAAACATTTATATTCTCCCAAAATACTTATACTTTGAAGGTTATGTAAATAATTAGTGCATTATCTTGACCAAAGATGTGGAAAGGATGCGTTTAAATGCGAAATTAGATTAGGAGTCACTCAATATTTAATGACTCCGATTCTGGTTAAAACGCCTGGTATCTGACTTCAGCTCTACAGCTCTGCTTAATTATAAAAAGAGCAATTGTTGTAGATAGTAAATTCGGCAATTGACAATTTGCAAACACCTATCAAACTAGTGACAGTTGGCCTCAACACTCAACAATGTAATTTAAGCATTACAAATTAATGATAATAATATATCAATAATGGCAAATAAAATCACCTACATACGCTTTATTATTCAAGGTTATGATTATTTTAGCTAAAGAAATAAGTTTTATCACGTGATAATGGTAAAACTTATGATCTCAAAGTCGTTGTATGACACAATGTTTCTGTACTTTTTTTAACTATATGATTCAGGTGGTAAATAATTATACATACCATTTGAAATATTTTTTACCTTTTACAATAAATTATTTTGAACTATTGCGAATTTTAAAACGTTGTTCTTAAGCAGACTTTAATTTATCTCACTCCTCTACGCTACATCGAAGTATTGGTCTATATTACCCACCCCTATCACGTTTTCTTTTTTCTTTCATATCACCGCCACAACGATGAAAAGATATTGATCATATTATAGCATCGAAAATATTATGTTTTTATAAAAAAAAAGGTTGTAAACTAATAAAAACCCTGTAAAAATAGGTACATTCTCTTCTGTGTTGATTATATTTTGATATTGTTTAGCATTTTATAAACACTATAGGGATGGGGCGAGTGAGACGACGGTGTTAGTGCACAAAAATTTATATCCACAGCCGGAAAGGAAGTGATTGCTTCCCTCGAAGTGCTGGCCAACCGATGGTTTAACGGCCAGTACCTCAGGGCTGCCACAACACCATGATCTAAAGTATTTCTATTAAATTTTGCTGTTGCGTGACTACATGTGTCGTCCGCTGGTAAATAAATGACACGCCAAAGTAGCACATCTAAATGTTTATTTGTAAATAATCATGAAATTGATTGGAGTCATTATTTAAATATGTCATAATATGGTGGAATTCGCCCGTTTTTAAATATATTTCGTTCACCCATTCGACGCATGTTCACGCATGCTCCTGGCTTAGCCAGATCTGGGGAGGGGGGCAAATTCCCCTCCTTATTCCCTCTAAATGACATCCCCTGGAAGAACCGCGAAATACAATTGGTCGTAACGGACAAAGACGCTACTAAGTGTGCGCACCCAATATGTACGGTGAGATTTTTTATTAAATACGTAACGTATGGATAAACATTCGATTGAGACAGTGGCGTAACTAGAAAAATTGGGCCCGCATGTAAATATTAGAAAATACCCCCTTTAAATTAAATTAAATTGGGAATTAGTACACATAATTTAAATGTTCTTTTTCCTTGCCTTTAAAGTCGCATATTAAGCAATTACATCTTTCGAAGACATTTTATTTAAACATCGTTTTCATCAAAGATATCATCATGATAGATATCATCATTTAATGGTTGTACCTCGTGCTCCCACAGTTCTTTTTCGAATGGCTCCTATACCAAGAGCTATTCGACATCTCAATGAAATCATTGCTGCCGTCTCTGAATGCAATATTTTCCACCTCGGTGAGCGTAGATTATCGGATATTATTTTAATATATTTGTTTGGTAACCTGCGCTCATCATTACTTTCTTAATTTGAATGTGATGGATGAGTGGAATCTTAATCTACTCTCTTCCATTTGGGCTTCGCAGGGATGTTTTGTAGTTGTAGCTTGTTCTTATTTATCGGAACAGGCTGCAGGTGCAAGACATTTCCTTATTTGTATTTTTTCTTATTTTATATTTTAATTACTATAAAGTTTTTTATGATTGTGTTAAATGCTGTATTATTTTTTTTTTTACTTTTCTTTTTTTAATTTTTTGCATCTTAATTTTATGCTTTTGCTTTTTGTTGTATCTATTATTTTTTTATTTTATCTTTTGTTTTCTCCCTCTCTTATTTTATTTTATTATGTAGGCCATTGTGGGGCATTAGGTTCTTCCCGCAATGCCATAATGGTCAACAAAACGTTAAATAAATAAATCTTGCAACAATATAAAATAAATAATTGCAGATAATTATTATTACTGTACCACAATGGAAAACTATTGAATGTTGTGATAAGGAGTACAAATGGGTGAACATTCCACACGCAATATGTTGCGTATCAAATTTTAAATATTGTTTCATATTAGTCACATGAATAATTTGAACATGACTTTCAAGATTTTTATTTGAAAAATTTTTGGGACCCTAAATTAAAAAGGGCCGCATGCCCGTGCGGCATAGTAGTTACGCGCCTGTCATTCAGGGCTCTACAGCCCTGCTAAGATTAGCGTTGTCTATATTTGTCGTCGTTGATTATACATATTTATTGGCGAGCGCGTAAAATATCGGTAATGGTCGTGATTGGAGCGCGTCGGGGTGACGGGCAGGTCTGGGTCGTGCGGTCTGCGGCCTGCCGCTACCACCGCTACTACGGCTGCCGTCAGTTGGCGCCACCGCCACAGCCACCGCCACCGCCACTTCTACCCCACTGCTACTGCTACTGCTACTCGGCGCGGCTCCAATCGCGATCATCGCCCTCGTCTTCGTCTTCGTCGAGATCGATCGATCGCTCGCTCGAGCGTGGACGGAAACGAGGATCGCTTCGACAGTCGTCACAGCCACCAGCTACTTCACGCTGTGCGCTCTGCGATTTGCGATCCGCGATCCGCGATCCGCGATCCGCGACCCTCCACGGTAATGACCTCGTGCTCCCGAGCGACCCTCGCCCTCGCCCTCGCCACTCCCCGCTCCCCGCTCGACTGATCGAGCGATCGAGCGATCGAGCGGTCGAGTGGTCGAGTGGTCCCCTCCGCGCATAACCTCCAGGCGCACCCCCGCCCGCGCCCCGCATCCCCCGACACGCGGACGCGCATGCGCACTGAACGATTCGCCCGTACACTCGACTCTCTTCGCTTTGACAGGTGTACAATCCACACCACTCATGTCCACTCAAAGTGGCACCCCCCACTCCTTCCGCCCTTTTTCACTTGTTTCAAAATTATCAACCAATCAAGTTGTGATAAAGATCCAAGTGGATTGGATTTGATGGTTACTCAATCGGTGGCTAATTAATATATTATTTCAGTCAATGCTGCAATAGATGGGAGAAAGAGTATATTTTGTCCTGTTTGGTGATTACTAGTCAAATGTGAACCGGTCACAGGACAACCGGTCGCTCTAGATCGGTCACACGTGATCACCCGTCACACTCGAAAATTAGTCACGAAAAAACTGGTCACACCCAAAAATTCGACCAATTTTTAATTTTTGAGTGTGACCAATTGACCACAAAAATAAAAAATTGGTCGAATTTTTGGGTGTGACCAATTTTCTGGTGTGACCAGTTTTAGTGTGACGGATGATGACGTGTGACCGATCTAGAGCGACCGGTTGTCCTGTGACTGGTTCACATATGACTAGTAGTCCGTTTACCATTCCTCGCAACGACCGTTTTATGTTCGAACAAAAACTGTAATAAAAATTTTTGAATTTTTAAACGTATATAAAGATTATGTTTATCAACGAGAAGCGAAAACAATCGAGATAGATCTCGATTGAGGGCCAAACCTCGCAAAATGGCGATGTTTCAAACGATCTAAATATTTTAGGAAGGAACGTCTTGCGAATGCATTCGGTGAAACTAGTAAAAGTCTTGTAATAAAAAGAAACGACACCCAGGTGTAACTTTTTCATTTTCGAAGAAGCCTTAACTCTTTGCGGCACGATATTTGAAACAAAAAAAAGTCACGTGTTGCACATAATGTTAATTAGTGGGACATATAAACCTTTGTGCTTCAAATAGTTTTAATTTTTCGAAGTGGTATAAATTGCATCCCACCATGCAGCAAAAGATAAAAAGAAATGGGCCCTTTTTGATACCTCTATGCTTCAAAGAGTTAAAGATTCGTCATCTACAGCCGCTCGCATCCACTGCTGGATGAAGGCCTCTCCAACACGTTTCCACCCGTCTGTTTTGCGCAACTCGTCCATCTCACCCCACACATTTTCCTAATTTCGTCTACCCATTTTCCCTGCGGTCTTCCTATTACCCTTTTGCATTCTCTCGGGTACCATCCTAGCACTTCTTTTGTCCGTTCTTCTAGCCACGTGGCTCGCCCATTGCCATTTCAATCTCTTTACTCTATCTACTATATCCACTACCCATGTCATACTTCTCACCCACGTAGTCCAGTTCCTGTCTTTCCTTGTTTTGCCAAGCATGCAGCGTTTCATATTTCTTTGAGTGTATTGTACTTTGTGTAGTATCTTGGCGTTCAATGTCGCAAGTTTCACATCCATATATCATCACTGGCAATACGAATTGATCGAAGATCTTTTTCTTCTGAGTGGCATTTTTGATTTAAAATTAATTTGTCTAAATGCACTCCATTCTAATCTCATACGTCTCTTTATCTCTTCTTCTTTACTACCGGACGTGTCAATTATTTGACCTAAATATAAATAATTATTTAATACTTCTACTATTTTATCATCTAATGAAATGCTATCAGGCATGCAATAACTATTGAACATTAGTTTGGTCTTATCTACGTTAATTTTTAATCCTACTTTTCTACTTTCCCTGTCCAGCTGACTTGTAAAATATAACTCTATTCAATACTTTAGCTAATTTCACAATCCTTTCCTTCTTCCTCGTTTACCCAATGCTGAGCGTGGTGGTCGTTTTTTATCACCTGGAATCCGGTTAACGATCCACCTCTACTCCTCTCGGTCTTGTGCCGAGTTGAAAGCGGCGTTTAGGGATTATCCCATCAGTTCTTTAATTTGATCCAATCACCTTATGGGAAACCATTATCACCTTCCCTCTTGTGTTTCAGTGAATACTCACATACTTCTCCATACTCTCCACATTCTTCCGGGCAATACGGCCAAAGTAAGAAAAAATCCTTTTTCTGTATGTTGTGGAGTTCTGAAACTGCCTGCTTTTTGAGGATTTAGGTATTCGTGTGTCCCACAGTCTATGGAGTGCACGGCATCCACCACCAGCACTACATTCCGAAGAAATCTAACATCTGAGGAGAAAAAATTATCATTTGCCGTGTGGGCTTGTAAAATTAATTAATTAGCATTCAAATAAAAACCAGCCACATGATTTTCAAATTTGTGAATTTCTTTTTTTATTAACCAATTATTGTTGAATATCGAATCACGGTAATTCAGTGAAGATTGATGGATCGTTAAGTATATAAATGAAAAAAAGGATGTGATTAGTCGGCTAAATTGTCTTGGATGTAACATTAATGGTTTGTTAAGGAGTATAGTTGATCTACATATATATTAAATATATATTAATCAATGTTTGTCTGTCTGTTTGTCTATTTGTCTGTCTGTCTATCTGTTTGTCTTTGTCGTATGCGTTCCTATACCATTCAACCGATTGTGATGAAACTTCCACGAGTTATTGTGTGCATGCCCGCGATGGTTTCTGTAAAAAAAATCGCCCAAAAACGGGAACGGGGAAACTGGAATGCGTTGGCATTACTAAGCATGCCGGGTTCAGCTAGTTAGAAATAAAAACAGAAAGGTATTTTACGTCTTACAATGTTACGTAGCGTTGTATGAAAATGACGTGACAGCTAGCCATGCTTTACGCTGCTTCGTTTTAAATACTATCAGTTAGTAGCGAGTAGGAGCGCCATCAAGGACCCAAAAATTACTCATTAATGATTAGGTAGATTAGATAAATAGGATTCTTATATATTTTTAACTTGAATTATCAGGATTTTATTCGAGAAATTAGTTTTAAATAAAGTTTTGATAATTTTTTCCATTTACATGTATTTAAAGCATCATGTAAAATGGTTTTTGTTTCATTTCTCAAATTATTTACTTTTAAAAAATGCAATTGACGCTTAATTTTTTAATATCATATTTATTTGATTTAAAAAATATCGAATGTAAAAAAATTGTTTTTAAATCTTAAATGCAAAACGACAGTAATTGCAAGTTTATATGTAGATAGCATTGTTACAATTTGTATATTACAAAAATTGGTATTGTGCAAAATTTGAATATTCAACATCATTTTAAGATGTGATTTTTTAAATTCTTTTTCTTCTCATTAATTGAATAAATTGATTGAATTATCAGGAAAAAATGTCAGTATTCTATTAAGAATTATATTTATTTCGGTCTGAAAATATACATTAAATGTTTTTCTTTTTCAGATTCCATAGAAACTGGGGTTAACATGTGTTTAAGGTCAACAAGAATACTTGCATTTTTGAATAATGTGAACGTATGATACAATCAAAATTAACAGGTCAGTGTTTAATAATTTTATATTCAGTCATAATATAATATGTTCACATACTAATGAACATTTCTTATTCCTATGTTTTTATATTAGCTTTATAGTGAATAAAAAACAATCAAAAGAAAATTTAATGTAATATATTTACACATTATAATAAAATGTATATTTTAATGTTCTACTGTTATCGAAGTTACTGTAAGCAGTCAATGGTTTCTTTTAATAAAATATTAATTTAATCCTTTCGATAAAATATGTATGTATTAATGAGGTGTTTATCGTGTTTTTAGACCGTAAGAATGCTGATATTGGAGGACGAGGAAGAGGAAGCTGTCTGTACATGTGTACCGAACCACGAATCTGAGAATGAGGCTTGTGCTGAAGAAGAAAATTATGAAGCCGAAGTTGCTGGTTCCAGTGGTTCCGATAGTGAACATCAATACGATGAAAGCATTCAATCGGGCGATGAGGTTGATAGATTTAGAAGAAAACGCAAAGCTGATGATAGTCCATCCACAGGAGACGGAGTTGTTAAGAAACCATTCAGCGAGACAGGAGTTGAATCGTGTAGGAATAATATGCAACAAAATAATCCACCAGATCTGCGACATTGGCTAAATAAATTTGTACAGTGGTCACCTGCGGAGCGCAAAGTTGCAATCGATAGTCTTATTGTGAGATGCGCGCCCGATCAAGTAAGACACATGATGCAGGCTATTGAGCCCTTGTTTCAACGCGACTTCATTTCTCTGTTACCTCGTGAACTAGCTTTGACCGTTCTCGGCTACCTTGAACCGGTCGATCTTTTCCGAGCTGCTCAAACATGTCGCTATTGGAGGTTCCTCACTGACGATAAACTTTTATGGAAAGAAAAATGCAGACGCAAAGGAATCGGTCCTATGCGGAAAAGGCCCAGCTCTATGCCGGACACCGCTTGCTCGTGGAAAGCGGCTTACATGCGACATCATGTAATTGAAAATAATTGGCGTTTTAAGAGAAGCGCCGAAACGGCGAAATTTCTCAAAGGGCACGACGATCATGTCATCACTTGTCTCCAGTTTTATGGAAATAAGATTTTGAGCGGCTCTGACGATACTACGCTTAAAGTATGGTCTGCCAACACGGGCCGATGTCTCCTCACTCTGGTCGGTCATACGGGCGGTGTATGGTCATCTCAGATGGTCGGTCGCATAGTGATCAGTGGTTCAACAGATAGAACACTTCGCGTGTGGGATGCTTACACGGGCGCATGCTTGAAAACGTTGACCGGTCACACGTCAACTGTTCGCTGCATGAGGCTTTACAAGGACAGGGTCGTGTCCGGCTCTCGAGACGCCACACTCCGCGTTTGGTCAGTGTCTGAGGGCAAATGCTTGAGGGTGTTGGTCGGACATTTAGCGGCCGTTAGATGTGTTCAATATGATGGACGGTTAGTTGTCAGCGGCGCTTATGACTATTACGTTAAAGTATGGAATCCAGAGACTGCGGAATGTCTCCATACCTTGGCGTCCCACACTAATAGGATATATAGCTTACAATTTGACGGCGTCCACGTCATCAGTGGATCCCTCGACACCTCCATCAAGGTTTGGGATGTGGAGACGGGCGCTCTGAAGCACACGCTGAACGGCCACCGCTCTCTCATCTCCGGAATGGAGCTGAGGTCAAACATCTTAGTGTCGGGCAATGCCGATAGCACCGTGAAAGTGTGGGATATCAATACGGGTCAGTGTTTGCACACGCTCTCCGGTTCAAATAAGCATCAGTCGGCCGTGACGTCGTTGCAATCGAACAGTCGTTTTGTAATCACGTCTTCCGACGACGGAACTGTTAAGTTATGGGATCTGAAGACTGGTGAATTCATACGCAACCTAGTCACACTCGGATCAGGTGGCTCTGGCGGTGTAGTTTGGAGGATACGAGCGTCTCCGACCAAACTCGTGTGTGCAGTTGGATCTCGCAATGGCACAGAAGAGACTAAACTGATGGTTTTAGACTTTGATGTGCCAGGTGCCTGCCTCAAATGCGAGGACTAATTGAACTTTTATAATTCCTGTTTTATAAATTATGCCGTTGTTAACATTTGTGCCGTCTGGTATGATTCTGGCTTATGAATTTTGTTGATTCTGTTCATGAATTTCTATATCTACATTCAAATTGTTTTATATATTTTTTTCTCTTTTATATTTCAAACTTTTAGTTGGTTATGTTGATTATTGTAAACTGTTGAATGAATTTTTACTTTTAACTATAAGGACTATTAGTGTCAAAATGCCATTTAAACTGAAATGTTATTTTTCTCGGTATAAACTATTCACTTAAACGCACGCATTTAAAGAGGATATGAATATCAAGACGTTTTCCGAGAATTATTGTTTTGTTTTAATTACTTTGTTAAAATCAGGTCTGTACACTTGTAGCGTTTAGCGATATACAATGAAACGGTATATAGTTACATGTATCGGTGTACACGATTAAATCTTGTGCTTGTGCACAATTTCTGCATTATCAAGACTGATTTATTAGATCTAGGCTTAGATAGTTTTTGTTTTGTTATATGTGTATATATATTTAGTTAGTAATTCAAATTGATCCAGAGTAGGTCTGTCCTAAACATTTCATTCGTAATATTGACGAATCTGTAGGTCTTTTACAAGGAGTTGACCATGATGTGATGTGCATGATTTTTCATCAATACTTTTTATGTATTAATGTATTCATACACATCACTACCACCGAAAGACTTTCTTGCTAACATGGTCAACTTCTCATAATATAAGTATGCTAATGATTAAAGACCGCAATAGGTTTAGATGAAATGTGTATCGATTCAACTTTCATTTGTATGTTTTTGTATGTACTCATTATTTATTTACCGTAAGCCGAGGCTATGATTTTATGTATTTTTTATTATGATTTTCACTTTTTTGAAACTCCATGTATTTACATATGTAGCTATTTAGAGAGGTCTTCATAATTCCATTTTAAACCTTGATTTGTGCCAGAAAGATCTATCGAAATCATATTTTCTATGCATCAATGAAAGATTCATGCCGACCTATAATGTATATGAAAAGTACAAATACTCCTCGAAGTGAAATTTTGACATATGTATTTCTCTACACGCATGTACTAGGATTTACTCAAATTTTATAATATATTATTTTATAGTTAATTTTTAGCCCATTTATAAAATATTGCTTGGAAAAATGGACATGAGAATACGGGTCACTCAGTGAAATGCAATGTAAACACGGAAATATGAAAAATTTCAAATTCGAGTTGTATGTATGATTCAAGTACATCTAAATTAAATATTAAAACTCGTATTTTCGTATAGTGTCGGCGAATAGCCGAGATAATAATTCAAGTCATACCTTTTATAAGTTTTAGTCCATATACAATTATTTATACTCTTATTATGTTTTTTTTTATTATACGTTTGTATTGATTGATGTGCATAAAACGATTAAAAAAAATGACTGACTAATTTCTTTTTAAATTTTAGATGTCAAACGTAAAATTTTCAACCTGTAAATGTAATTTTTAATTTATATAGTTATAACGGTTTTGCAGATTTTGCAAAAAAAAAATGCCATTGTTGTAAATTAGAATCTTCGAGCTTTAATGAAATTCAATAATGTATTTTGTAATTTTAATCCGAGGAAAAAATCGTTAATAGTTGACACCAAAGCTGTATAATTTTATTCCAAACCATTTATACTTATTTGTGTTTTAGCTATTTACGATTATTAACGAGGACTAATAAATATATCTTAAGCTTTACAAGGGCTCTACAAATGGGTAAGACGATTGATGATGTGTTGACATTTTAACAGTTGATAATTTAATTGCTTAGTATTAACATGTTGCGATGTTATTTAATAATGTTAAATTTGTCCAGAGTAATTGCATTATTATGCGATGACAGTAAATCTTTGAAATAGGCACAATGATTCGTCGGGCATTGTATAATATAAAAAGAACTGTTAGTTTTAACTATATTTTTCATTGCTCATTTTTTGATTAACTTTTTCATTTGTATTTTGAGAAAAATTTTAAGTTTAACATGTGTTGAATTGAAAGTTGATACATATAATTTCGAAATTAATACTGTTGCTATGAAATGAATTTTAATGTTTGTTTTATATTTATTTCTCTTTAAATTTTGTTTTATTAAAAAAAAATGTTAGCTATGCCACCATGGCTATTGTCACCGTTATGATTTCAAATCGTCAACTTTTAAATTTAATTTAAACAATAAAAAAAATCTAATTTTTATATATTTTTATAAATGCAAGTGAAAAATAGTACAATCCGAAATTTTTTACTAGCGTTTATTTTTGAAAAGTTATCACGTTTCATGTGTCAACTTTCATTTAATTATTTTGGAAATTCAATTATTTTTTTTCATTGATAGATATGAAAAATTTAACTATGTATTTTATATATGATTATGTGATGATTTTATAACGAAACAATTATTCAATAAAAACTTGTTAAAATTAATTTTTTTAATACTATATTCACTTTATTGGTAATGCGGGCGCATCCCAGCATCGAGTATACACACTTGCAACAACACTTATGTATATACACGGCAGTTACATGAATTTGTCACAAACAGTTTTTAGTAAAGTGACAGTACGCAAATGGTGCACAACCAGTGATTGGCGTTACTTCAAACAATATCGATAAAAATCGAAAACGCATTGACTTTTCAAATAAAAAACATCGTGGTATGACTCGGCAACTGTTGCATAGTTATATAATATCCAAATCCATTTAAAGAGATTCTCTGCAATAAGGCAATACTGGCCAAAAATTAATAATGAAAAAATCCGGAAAAAAAGCTTGCAATAATTAATGACAAATAAAATTGTCTTACGTATGTGTAATGAAAAAGAATGCACCAAGGCCCAGATTTTCTCTTGGCGGCTCTGTATGTACTATGTAGGTATGTATGTAGATATAATATGTATATAGGAAAATGCGTTTTCGATTTTCATCGATATTTTTCGATGTAAAGAAAATCACTGGTTGTGTACTAAAACTGTTTTCAACACCTAGAAGCCATTCAGGTTTTTTATGTACTATTAAGTGTGTATACTCGTTGCTCAGATGTGACCATATGTATAACCAGCAAGTACCATTTTATTATATACATACTATGGTAGTGTTGCGCCTGTTGATATGGTTCGGTGATTACTAGTCAAATGTGAACCGGTCGCTCTAGATCGGTCACACGTGATCACCCGTCACACTAAAACTGGTCACGAGAATACTGGTCACACCCATTTATAAAATATAAAAAGTAAGCAACACATAATATAAAATGTAATCATAAAAGTAAACTTATTTAAAGTAGCTTCTTAAGAATACTAAAATATTTAAATGAGAATCCGAAAGTCTATTTCTAGATTTGGTACAAAAATTTCCAGCAATGGAAAAAACTCTTTCAGTTTTGGTCGAAGTTGGTTTTATTGGTAAAAGGGACGAAAACAATTTTTTTAAATTATCGTTTTTTTCTTCTGTCAGCCTGTATATTTTAATTTATTTTTTAAAGTCGAGGCTATTTTTATTTACGTTATTTTGTATACATATTTGTCTTTGATAACTCCTTGTTTAATTCTTCATTAAAAAAGTGTCTTCCATTGTGGAATCGTCAATACAAGAAGGATATATGTACTCCCTTCATAATAGTTTCACCATATGATATAAATTCGCTTTTATTACAACATTTAAAGAATGTTTTATTCGGTATAAAATTATAAATTTTAAAAATTTATGTTAAAAAAATCAGTTATAGGCTTCTTCTTTCTTCGATTTTAATTTTCAATACTCGGAATAATTCATCAGTAAGGTAATAATAAATAATTCATCCTTCCGTATCGAGATTTTCCAAAAATAGAATTACAAGAAACGATTTTGGCCAAATGCACAGAACCATTATGCTCATAAAACTTTCACGTTCTGGCAATGCGCTGTACTTACATATGTACTGCTAAACAAAAAACCTTTGAGAATATTTTACGATTCTTTGTGTATTTGATTTATTATTTCCCTTCGTGCAGTCGTGAAAATGTTGTATATTTTCAAGATTTTTTAAAATCCAATTGTTGTGATTTGATATAAGAATTCCCGGGACACGGGACAACAAAAAGCCCGTGAATTCCCGGGAATGTCTGTCCTGGGTCGACCCAGGGGTCAGAAGCCCTAATCATCATCATACCTGATTTCACTAACGGTAAGTACTTTATTTTAATTATTTCTTGTAATTCTCTTAAAAAAATCATTTTATTCTTGACCGAATAGTTTTCGATTTAATACCGAATAGGTATAGTTTTCATTATATTTTTCGGAAAAATAAAAAATTCTTTAATAATAATGATAGTAATAAAGGGACACAAAATCACATATTTGCTAAATGTGCCGATAATATTGGTATACCTCTGCTGAGAATTGTTTTAAGAATATTAATATTGACCTGTATTTATTTGATAATTAATTTTTACTTCAGTAAACAAATAGCCTGATTAAAATATGTTATTAATTTTTATAATATACAACCATTCTGTTTTACTGTCGATATTTCACATTACTTTACATATTTATTGTCTATTTGGAATATCATATCATATATATAAATACGGTAATCTGTGTGTGTGTGTGTGTGTGTGTGTGGGTGTGTGTCCTAACTCTCGCCGAACATAATGAATCAACCAGTATGGGGAACAAATTTTTTTTTCTTTTCATATTTTTCATTTTTTTCAGTTTTTTCATTTTTTTCTTTTTTTTCAGTTTTTCAGTTTTTTCATTTTTTTCATTTTTTTCATTTTTTCAGTTTTTTCTTTTTTTTTCATTTTTTCAGTTTTTTCATTTTTTTCATTTTTTCAGTTTTTTCATTTTTTCAGTTTTTTCATTTTTTTCAGTTTTTTCATTTTTTCAGTTTTTTCATTTTTTTCATTTTTTCAGTTTTTTCATTTTTTTCAGTTTTTCAGTTTTTTCATTTTTTTCATTTTCCCAGTTTTTTCAGGCCCCGGGGCGCCGAAGGCATTGGGGGCGCTGGGGGCGAAGCCTCGGGGCCCGGGGTGCCGGAGGCATCGGGGGCGCTGGGGGCGAAGCCCCCGGGGTGCCGAAAGCATTGGGGGCGCTGAGGGCGTCGGTGGCGCTGGGGCCGAAGGCCCCGGAGCGACAGAAGCGCCGGGGGCGAAGGCCCCGGGGTGCCGGAGGCGTCGGCGATGCACAAAATGTAATTCGTAATTCGTAATCACTTCGTAATTTGTCATTCGTAATTCGTGCATCAATTTCTTTCCGAAACCAGTCGATTCAATATCTTTAACTTTATTTTTATTCGAGTTTCAATTCCTTTTCGAAACCACCCGTTGAAATCAACGGGTCCAACACTAGTTATAATATATTACTAAAGAAGAAAAAATTACACTTTTCACTACTAATATAATGATACGAAATAAAAAATAAATAAAAGTTGAATTTAAAATTGGAAGGTTTTGATTTTGGACCCAGATCCGACCAGAATCTGTCGGGTTTTCAAAATATTGGACCCGAATTCGTCGGGTTTTCAGAAACCCTAGTGGCACGTGGAATGTCGACAAGTTCTCCTACATTTCATCAAATATGGGATACACCGTTATCGATCACTATCAGGCAAGGATAAATACAAGGATACAATTTTACCTAAAACGCTCCAGGGGGTCATTTTGGGACGGTGCGTGCTGGGCGTTTCATGAATATGTGCAAGGCACGGCCCATTTTTTCGCACGTTTAAAACTATGTAAAAAAAAACATGTGCCACGTTCATCGCTGTGTGTTTTTGCCTTAAGAAGTCACAACCGAAGTCGTAATCGTAGTCATAATCGAAATCGGGCACCTAAATAACTTGATAATTCTAAAATTAGTTTTTTTGAAATCTCCATACTTGTCTATGCACCACCACATACATTCCTTCCGTTTTTATATATGTACATATATTATATTATTATATTATAATACGTTTATTTAATACATACTCAAAAGTAAATTAATGCGCTAAATGTTATTGAATTCCACTTTGGTCGGTTATCAGACTTATTTTGAATTTAATCATTTTTATTGAATTTGAAAATAGTTTATCACGGTTACAATACAGACATTATACAATACATATGTATGTAGGCTATAAAATCACATTTATACTTATTATTAAAGTTGTTTCTGAAATTTGTACATATTTCCAGATGTCATGTCAAGTCTATATACATACATACATATGTACGTTGATAACAATTTTATTGATTAAATATACATAAATGCATGTAAATTATTTTGAAGGTGGTTAACGACGTTTCCATTTAAGCATTATAAAATAAGCTGTTCCAGTTTCGGAAACAAGATTGTTTGACATTAACATTGCAATACTCCATGTATTACAATTCTTGCAATCGATAATACCCAGCAATGGGCATGATTTGCCGGAATATATGTACATGCGTATTGTATCTTATTGATAAGGTTATCAGTAGATAAAAAAAACAATAGGTTTGATCTTGGCTATCCCATTATAGTAGTCGGTATGATTAATTAAAATTTTTGCTCATACTTATAACTGTCGTTCAGGTGCATGGGTCTACCTGTGACGCGACAATTTTTAACATGTGAGTATCAGTGACTCAATATTAGTAGTAAGTTTACAGTTTGTTCTATATATATTGAAAAATTGGCAGTTTTTGGATGGTAAATTGGTTTGAAAAACTACATACTAAATGCGATATGTGAATCGAAAACATTTAGAGGAATTTGAGTTTGGGTGCGTTAATTATGAACAGGATAAACAGTTATAGACTTAAATAATGATAGAATTTACATCAATCGAAATACACAAGATAATTGCTAGATCTCAATATTGTGAGATATTCAAAGAAGTATTAACGAAATCATATTACTTAAATATGTTAGTTGCTAATATATATTTTTTCAATCATGAGACAGATAGTGACGGTGCTGGAAGGTATGAAATAGTACGTTTGTGATATATGTATTTAGGATCTTATAAAATAATCGTATTTATCGCTTAACTTGATAGTGAGTATTTAAGGTGGAACAATGTTACATATATATTGCAATAATAAAAAATATATTGTTTTGTAGTCAAATTTGCTGCTGTGTAGTATTTTTGTTTGCTCGAATATTGTCGTGTGATCAGTGCCGGCCTTACACCCGATGGCGCCCTCTGACAATTTTTTCTAAACATCCTTAGAAAGAACTTTCGCCTTTGGCGTTCTAATCTAAAATTTTGAATGGATTTTGGCGCTCTAATTTTAAATTTTAAATCGCCTTTGGCGCATCGTTCGGCGCCCTCGGGCGCTACCCAACCTAGCCCCCCCTTAAAACCGGCACTGCGTGTGATTGAAGTTGTCATCAGTGAAATCCCCATTTAATTGACTAATAGTGTAGGGGATGTTTGTTAATATGAATTTTAGAAAAATAGTTTATTTACAAATCAGACTTAATAGTATATTAAATCAAAAGTTTGTTAAAACACAAATGAGGTACAGACAATTTGAATACACTATGCTGTGAAATGAGGAGTATATATGTATGTATGTAATCAAAAATTACTAAGTCTATTTTTTTTTTTAAATGAAATTCATCTAATGATGCAATTGAATACTCGTACTATTCGCAATTTCTACACATATAAGCAATGCTGTCTCCCTAATGGTTTCCATGGGTTTTCGGAAACCTGTTATTTAGTCTAAAAATTCATATAATTGTTGTCAAAAATTAGAAAAATCTTGTGAAATTTAATGAAGTTTCATGTAATAGTGCCTTAGACGAAAAAAAATGTATATATAATTATATTTTCAAAATAAATTTTTTGAAAAAAAAATTTGAAACCCGTTGTTCCATAATTGGGGTGACGCCACTGCATATAAGTATGGAACTTTATATGCAATAATTTGAGGGAATGCTGATATTGTTCGTGTGGTATTTAAGTCATAATTTAAAAAAAATTAAAGCCATATGATTGATTTATGTTGTTTTTTCTTTATCAAATAATGCAATTGTATCTTTTGCGTTACATATTTATGTTGATATTTATTTGCGAAACAGCAGTGTTTTGCGGAACACAGTTTGAGACAGTCTGGTGTAGAATATGAGCGCAATGGGCCAATGTTCGAAGAAGAGTGTCTTCAAAAGTGACATCTTCATATACATATGTACATGTATTATAATACATACATACAAATGTGTTAAAATAGATTAATATCTCCGTGTATGATGAGTCAGGGTTTCTCGAATTAATCATTGGTGTTGTTTTGAACAAATAATGCATATGAATAAATAAATTAACTGACAAAACGAGTATTTTGGACATAAAAAACGGATTTTCGAATGTTACAAATTTATTAAAAATACCTCGTTTTAAAAACCGACAATCCCTAATTATTATTATCTTTTGAAATGTCAATTTTATTTATTTATTTTTCATTAAGAAATTCACATATGTATATTGTAAATTATTATTATTATTTCAGATTGACCTGATGCCTTAAACATATCAAAATGAGTATGATACTCTATTTCTCGGTGGGATTTGCCATTTTCACTTTGATGGTAATTTGCATGTATTTTTGCAATGGCTGCAAAGTTGTATCTCCTCACAATCGTAAGTATCTATACCTATCTTATATAATAATTGTTCTATGCGTGCGTGCATGCGTGTGTACGAAGTACTCACTGCTAACACTGCTCCGTCTCTTTTTATCCTCTCGGAATCGTATATTGTGGAAATCACTTCGTTCACATGATCGGCCGACATTAATTAAATTTTAAATTATTAATAAATTACACTGTTCGACACGAAAAATGGTTCAGAGACGAGATATGACTTTTCTTATAGATCTATGCCCAGTAAACACGAATCTGGTAATAAAAAAAGTTGATTGGCTCCAGATTTGGAGATATACAGTGTTTTTTAAATCGCGCGATTTTTCTATATCTTGGTATTGTTCGGTCGATGTCTCAAAATCTGTCAATTTACTGTTCAAAATGAATATTGGAATCTATAGTCGGATATTTTATCTTCCATTTGTAGTACTTTTCAGCTTTAAAATCTCTCTAAGTAGTTGTTCAGTTCAAATCAAAAGTCAAAAGTACGTATTTTCACTTGGGATTTTTTCCCACTGTTAATACTATTTTATATTGAGTTTTTTCTATTGAGACATGTTTATTGAGATACTGTTCTGACCACACTATTTTTTTTTCGTTTCATCAAAAGTTTCAGGACTATCTGGGTTAAAAGGGTTAATTGGAAGTGTGCTGAACTTTAAATCGGTAAAATTGCGAGCAAAAAGCTCGTACTAGTGTTTACTCGTATTTACACGAATCTGAATTGAATTAATAGGGATAATATATTAAATTATCTTTATATGAGAATTAAATAAAATTCCACTTAGAAAAATCATATTTCGATTATTCTTGTGGATTAATATCAAAAATTCTATTGATAACTGGCTTACCTCGATAAAATAAACGAATTTTTGTTATTAATCCACAAGAATAGTCGAAATGTGATTTTTCTAAGTGGAATTTAATTTAATTCTCATATAAAGATAATTTAATATATTAATTTAATTCAGATTCGTGTAAATACGAGTAAACACTAGTACGAGCTTTTTGCTCGCAATTTTACCGATTTAAAGTTCAGCACACTTCCAATTAACCCTTTTAAACGAAAACAAAAAATAGTGTGGTCAGAACACTATCTCAATAAACATGTCTCAATAGAAAAAACTCAATACAAAATAGTATTAACAGTGGGAAAAAATCCCAAGTGAAAATACGTACTTTTGACTTTTGATTTGAATTGGATGACTACTTAGAGAGATTTAAAAGCTGAAAGGTACTACAAATGGAAGATAAAATACCCGACTATAGATTCCAATATTCATTTTGAACAGGAAATTGACGGATTTTGGGACATCGACCGAACAACACCAAGATATAGAAAAATTGCGCGATTTATAAAACACATTTATCTCCGAATTTCTAGATAAACAACATTTTTTATTACCAGATTCGTGTTCACTGGGCATAATTCTATAATAAAAGTCATATCTGGTCTCTGAAACAAAAAAATGTCGTCATTTGTCGAACAGTGTTATTAATTCCGTTGATCAGAATTGCGATATTTTATTATTATGTGCACACAGGCTACTAGTTATTTATATGAAATGGAAAACGTGTATGTATGTATTTCAATCGTGACAGCAAATTTTGTAATAAAATTCATTTGTTTTTATCAGTTTATATTGAATTTGCTTTGTTTCATAACTTATTTATCTGTTATCATTTTAGTATAGAGGATTAGTCATAATGTAAAATTACATATATTGAGACATATTTTACACATGTTTTAGGTAGAAAACGTGTCGTTCACCAACAATCATCAATATTCGTAGTAACAGGAAGAGTCCATACTCCAACATCCATATCAGGTAATCGAAATTCTGATGGGTTATCTTCAAATTCCACTGGTGCCGTAGTACATGCTCCACCTCCGGCATACACAACAATAGATCTTACTGAATCTTCGACTTCAAGATTTGGTATAGTTTGCATTCATTTATATAACGATTGTGATTGCTCAAAGAGTGATTTTTTGATATTGTCAATGGAGAATTCATATATATTGTATATTTTCAGAGACTTGCCCACCTCCGCCATCATATGATGAAGCTGTTAGAATATGAACATAACGAAACATCACATTTCACCAAGTTTTACATAACGTAATTCATTTTTCACAAATTATGAAGAGATTTTCTTATATGCATATATTTTTTTGTTATTTTGTACACGTACTTATATTTTTAATAACTTAATATTTATTTAATTGATTAATCAGTTGTCTTGAAATTTATTTTGGAAAAAATAATTTCAATAATTCATATCTATGAACTCAATCAATAATTGTAAATATTTTATATATTGAATATATTTATGGAGACTTTTTTATTATTATTGTCACAATTCGTACTAGTAAAAGGGGAGGGGGGGGGGTATTTTCTTTTTTAGAATAAAATTCTTTATAAATATTCTCAATACATTTTGAGTACATTTATGAAGATTTTTAGAGGGAAGAAAATATGCCTCTTACTAGTGCATATCGTGATATAAAATACACCTTCGTGAGATAATATATTTAGGTATACACAGTAACAGCTTTTTTTTACTAAATTTAATTATTGCTAAACTATAGTATTAAAATGTGTTCTCTATTATAATAGTTTTTTTTTTGTCATAGTTTGACTGATGTACATACATATATACATATATACTATTTATTAAACTGGAGATTATTTTTTATGTAAATATTTCAAAATATTGTTTTATAATAAAAATATTGAAAACATTACGCACTCATATTTTTTTCCTTTTATAATATTTTAAAGGATGTGGCTATTTGTGCATACGGTGTCGACGAATTATTGGCTATTTGTACATACAGTATTGACGAATTATTGACTGTTTGTACATACAGTATCGACGAATTATTGACTATTTGAACATACAGTATCGACGAATTATTGGCTATTTGTACATACAGTACATAGTACATAAGAAGATTATAACAATTAGGATTTAAGATTAATTAATTATAAGATTATAAATTTAAAGTCGATTAAGAAACTTTTCCTTCGGCCGTTGCACATAAACTAAAAGCGCAACATTTGACAGCGAAAGTGACGTTTGGTATAAGCTTTTTAAAAGTCAACAAAACCGTATTCAAAACTAAGATTCGATTCAATCTCACTTATTTGATGCTTCTTTGCACGGCTGCCATAATATTGCAGTGAAATTATTTATATTTTAATTGTGCGGGAGGAACGAAAAATCGACGCATTTCCAGGGGAATGTTTTCATCAAAGATACAAAAATTAAGATATTGAAGTCGAATCACGAATTTTTTCGAATTCAGATGAAGAATTTCTCAGTAGTGATAGTGAAAATCAGAAACCTTTAAAGGATAATGAAAAATGTAATATGGCATTCAAGATTCAATGCCATAAAAAATTTAGCCGACCTTATTTCACATCACGGTACGCCGTCATTCTTAAATTATATGGAAGAGTTAAAAATGATAGAGAATAATGTCCGAAATGACTTATCACTCTTCAATCAAACTCAACATAGCTTAAAACCTTGTTTGAATCGAAGTCCGAGGAATCCGGTGTATCGTTGACAGTAAAATGCAACAAATCGTCGTCAACCATTTTGTCCATTACATGATCACTTTTCATATATTGGTCTTCTACTTTTATTACGTGATCACACTCCACTCGTCATTAATTAAGGCACTTTTTTCAAGCACAAGTTTTTTTACACTCCATTGTCATTTCGACGTTTCTTGAAGCCACATATCCCTTATTTACTGCCCATATCTTTTCAATTGGATTGAGTTTCGGGTGATATGGGGGTAACCTTAAAGATGTATGACCATGCTGTTCGAAGAGAGAGTCTATAACAATTTTTTTATGTCGACATTTATTCTCCAATACTAATTTATAAAGCTCTGCTTTTAAACTTTGCGGGTCGAAATAAATATTTTTTTCCGTCAACCACTGCTTCATAATGTCTTTTTTGGAATTTGAAGTCGGCGCTGGGTCAAGAATCTTATTGTGAAAAGTAAAGCCCGGACCCTGAGGGGGCCGTTTATTGTTCAAATGTTGTAAATGCATTGTTAAAGGTTTGCCGAACCTTTTTTACAAAGAATTTACAACAATTGAACAATAAACGGCAAGCTTCCGGTCCTACCTCTAGTGATAAGTAAAGCGCGGACCCAGAGCGCGCCGTCTATTGTTCAATTATTGTAAATGCTTTGTAAAAAAGGTTCGGCAAACCTTTAACACTGCATTTACAACATGTGAACAATGAACGGCTCGCTCTGGGTCCGCTCTTTAGTGATAAGCAGTCTTCGGCGACGGAATACGCCGAAACGGGATCCTTTTGACAATTTCTATTGTTAACCTTTTTTTTTGATCTCTAGAGAGCATTTTTTCCTGTGCTGGCGCATTTCCGTCCCGCTCTCTAGTGATAAGTAGAGGTAGGATAGTCACAGTGCTATCCATTGTTCGGCAAACCTTTAACAATGCATTTACAACCTTTGAACAATACACGGCCCCCTCAGGCTCCGGTGACTAGTGATAAGTAGAGGTAGAACCGGAAGCGTCCTTTTTCCAGGAAATAGAACAAACTACAAAGCTAGAGTGCAAAAAAAAGGTTCATCATAAAAATGAACAATGCACGGCGAACGATAAATAAAGAACGGCACGCTTCCGGTCCTACCTCTAGTGATAAGACGCATTATCTATCACCACAACAGAATTCGGTTCCAAATTTGGTATCAATTTCTCGGTTAACCATTTTATATAATTGTCGAAGTTCATGTCATGGTGATAGTCTCCGGTTCTTTGGTGAGCCTTATAGATGAGAAAGGCATTTGGAATAAAGCCTCGTTCTGTACCGGCGTGTACAATTATAAACCTCGCTCCTGTGGATGCCGGATTTTTCAAGCCACTTCCTGATGAATCTCCCCACGCTATTGACTTAACGTGTGTTGAATGTATGTACATATGTTTCATCGGTATACACGATTGGTCTACCTACTGCTCTAAATCGAGCTATCGACCTTAAAAATGTGATCCTTTTATAAACAATACACATTTTCTCTTGAAACAAATATCAGTCCAGTGGAATCCAATTTTTTCAAAAGCTTATGAAGAGTAGTGCGCTTGCCTGTAAACCCTATGCATTGTTTTAATTTTTCTAATATTCGAGAAAGCGTTGGCAAATTTTTTTCGGTCACATGAAAGTTGTGGATAGTGCGCCTAATGACATCTTCATCAAAACTGTCTACATAGGATTTTTGGTGTTCTCTATTTTTTTTTTTGTTGGAGAAGATAGACATATGTACATATATGTTATCTTTGTTTTCTTTGATAATTTTGCTTAATGAAGATTTGGAAACTTTTAGGGCTTTTGCAGCTATGTCAATGACAGGAAACGTCGAAGAATTAGATGTTTGTGTAAGTGCACACCACATGTAAACATTTAATATTAATTGTTTTGCTTGGCTATTGAAAGCTTTGCCTGTTCCGACTTTGGATGATCTCTCCATTTATCTTAAGAGTGTTTTTAAAAAAGTAGATATATTATACTATATACTGTGGCGGCTCGCTTATACGACATGGTCGAGTTTGGTTGCCTTCCTGCGAGTGGGAACCAACTCGGCTGGGTTCGGAGAGCTACTACTCACTCTGTCTTCAGCTGTCATATAATAAACACGTGCATTAACATGCCAGTCGTCTCATTCGTCCATCCTCCATAATACTATTGTGAATAGTATATACAGTCCCTGACCAGAATATTACGCCACCCCTCTCGAGATGCGTTTGGGTAAATTTGTCACGGTCGTAAATAACTCATTATGGGAGCTTTTGGCCTCATTTTTTTTGTGATCTTATCCTTAAATGCAACTCTATTCACTAGCAAAAAATATCGGTGGATTATCCCTCAAAAGGTCTTCAAAAACAAAAGAAAGATGTTTGAAATCGGTTTGCGTCTGAATTTTGTTCAATATTGACGTGCGTTTCCGTTAAAATCATTCATTATTTTGTGAAAAGCACTGTGTTTTTTTCTCTTTTACTGCAACTTTATCATATTTCTAAGGTAAGTTGGTATTTAATATCTCGAAATTTTACTTTGTTTTATGATTTAAATTGCTTGTAAAACTTTTATTGGATTTTTTTAGATGGGTAAAAAATCAGATCTTTCTAAAGAAAAAATTGCAAGCATTACATCATTATTAAATACAGGAAAGTTTTCTCAAAACAAAATCGCGACAATGGAGGGTGTTAGTAGGGCGTCTATTAGAAAAATAAAACAAAATCTGGAGACTGATTGCGACCCCACACTCAAGCGGCGAGCTAATAGTGGTACTAAAAAAAAATTTGGCCCTCGTGTGGATCGAAAAATCGCCAGGCTTGTTCCCAAGAATCGATTTATTACAAAAAAAATATTCAACAACAATTAAAGGACGAAAACGTGAAATATCTACGTCAACAGTACGACTTCGTTTGGTAAATAAAGAACGGCACGCTTCCGGTCCTACCTCTAGTGATAAGACGCATTATCTATCACCACAACAGAAATCCATATTCTGATTCGGATTTCGACTTTTATTTATTATTGTTTCTTATTGCATTATTTAATCGGCATAATCGATTCCTGATTTCTGTTTCAGTTCCAATACCGATTAATTATTACCGTTCATATTGTAACTTTATTTTAAATCATGTATCAATCCGAAAGCACCCGCTGAAATTTCAACAGGCAAAACACTAGTTATCATATAAAAAAATATAATGGATTAGTCGTTACTGTTGAGTTGGTGTGTTTTCCCGCGTAGAAAGTGATGATCTCGATCAGTACGTCAATGGACGCGCGCGTAGTACGACGTCGACGCTATACCAGTCTACGATAGGCTACAGTGAATACTATTTTATTTAAATAATAACCCCAGTTTAATAATTATTTTTAGTGCGTAAATAAAATTGATGATTGTGTCTACGCATTAGGTTTTTTTACAATTAAATTCTAAACTAAATTTTCCAACGGTTTTCTTTTATATTTTGTTTATGTACAAGTACGAATATATGTAAGTATCGAGTTTTAATTTATATTTCTTTCTATCGAGTTGTACAATTGTGTATCTTTTTCACGTAGTTTAATTTTTCAGAAATCGGGGCAAATAATTATTATTGTTAATTTTTTTCTTTTTAAACCGAACGCGGGTATACAGCGTTTTCACATTTTTTACGTTACGCTTTAATTGCATCACTCGTTTACTGTTCGCGTTGCTTGAGTCGTTCATTTTTTCCATCTTTTATGACCTCACACTCTAGATTTGTAATCGAAATTCAAAACCGTTTCATTTAATATAAAATAATATATTTATTATTATTTTATTGTTTTGCAAAAATGCCTTTTACTTGCCTACGTGAATTTCTTCGCGTAGTAAATTAAACAACACAACCGAATAGTTATTCATCATAATTCAGATATTGATTATAATTTTCTGGAAAGTATAATATTTATCACTTGTATCTATATATTATTTTATCGTATTAGAGTGGTTAGCAAATTTAATCAGTGGGTAATTAAACACGTCAGAGATTTTGAGTAATCTCACTATTACAAATCATATCGCCAATTATCACTTACAAATTTATTTCGTTTAGTTGTGATTTGTCTTGCCTTGTTTTGTGTATATGTACATATGTACATACATATACATAAAATAAATTTTAATTTTAATTTTTATAAATTTCTAAATAGAAGTGCAATGAAGATTGATGAGTTGAAAAGAATGATTTATGTATGTATTATATATTGTATAATACATGTACATTGTACATATGTATGTGCAAATGAAATGTGTCATGAAGTCTTTTTTGGTGGTTCTTAACGTTTGCTTGTATTTTTAGTCAACGTCGAATTAGGTCATTAAAATAAGCATAAAATAACCATTGAATCGCGCAATGATTCTGTGACGATCTTGACCCAAAATTCTTTTTGAAGTTTTATTTTGGTAAAAACCACGTGGAATTATGAAATTATACGGGATGTATATCTTTCGAGCTTTAATTGCCTATTGCCTACCACAATTCAAGGACTTTTTTACGATTCATCATTCAAATATGTAACCTTAATTTTGTTAATAATTAAGTTACCTTATGTATAAATCCATTAATAGTTTTTGTCAAAAATATGCACACTAAATTTCCGTCAAATGTTTCATAAATATATGTAGGTTATACAGATCGAGTAGACTGCCAAAAACACGTCGTAATTATCTTGGAAGCTGTATACATACTCAGTAGTAATAGCAATGGGTATTATTAAGCGCTAATTATGCCCCGCAGTCAATTGATAATTTCAAAAGACTTTTCAACGAATGATGACCCGTGGTCATCATACGTCACATCATGTTGACGTGGAGATCGATTCATTATATGTACATGAATTGTTAATTTCTCTACGCTTGCCCTTATGATGCTCTCAGTATGGAACATTGAGCAAGGTTGGCGATCACTGCCGCAAATAATATCTGAACATGCGAGGCTACGAATTTTACCTTGCTGTAGGCAATAACCTCCCGAGAAAGTCGAAGAACCTGGTGACCTACACGAATTCCGGGAACAAAATGACTATTTTTGTACATACCTACGTCTTATATACATATACATATGTGTATATGTACATATGTATATACTGTCGGATATCAAACTCAGTCATCTCATTACTGAAATAAAATGGCTTACCCTAGGATACATAAAAATATTCTATTATATTTGAGAGACATTTGGTGAAATACGAAAAATTTGTTTCATATAAAATAAAGGACAAAATTGTTTGAAGATTTGAAATCAAATATCAATATATCGACTTTTACCATTTTACTTCAATTAAATAATGAAGTATACCTAAAGTGACCATACGTCCCGTTTTGAACGGGACCGTCCCGTTTTTAGGTAGCTTGTCCCGTTGTCCCCGAGCACAGCTTCGGGACGTCAAAATGTCCCGTTTTCAAAAATAGAGTATATTTGTTGAATTATTTTATATGTATATATCGTATAATTATTGAATACATTTTATGCCTGCCTAATGCACCCGTAGAAAGATTCTTTTCACAGATTAACAAGTTGTGGACGACCGAAAAAACGCAATTGCAAGTCGCAGTTCTTAAAGCAATGTTGTTAATTAAAATCAATTTTAAGAAATCCTGTCAAGAATTTCATTCTTATTTAAAAGCAAACCCAGTAATACTTAAAAAAAACTGTTCATCAGAAAAATATAAAACAACATAATTTTTTTATATTTATATTATTCATTCCTATTCTTTTTATTAATAAATAAAAACTATGAAAAAATACGCGTTTTCTTGAATACACATACTATTACGTAAAAATTGGTAGATGTCCCGTTTTGAGGACAAAAATAAATGGTCACATTAAGTATACCTGTACCTTAGAACCTGCACATATGTACATATATGTATATAAAAAATTGGGATGTGACCGAACCATGACTTAGATCTATGTATATGAGGAATATAAGAAGGTCACAAAACAAAATTCGATAATTAAACATACATACACGTTCACACATACCGGTTATGAGAGCATTTTTGATTCAAATTGAGCGCAAATGTAAGAAAACTTACACAAGACAAAATTTCTACTTCCGGTTGTCTGATTTTGTTCGAAATTTTTTTATTACTTCAAATTAATATTATTATTACACAATAAATATCAAGAAAATAAAAATAATTTAAAAGGTCAAAATAAAATAATGAAATATTGTTAAAAAAAAATACTACTTTCAGTTCACGAATTCTGACCAAAACCGTATCAGCTCTAAGGTAGTACTTAAAGAATACAAATATAAATTTTCAACTTGATGCGTTCATGGGTGTGGAAAGAATCGTGGTCACAATATTTTTGATTTTCTATTTTGAAGAGCAAAAATCCCACTTCCGGTTTATTGAGTTTAGTGATTTTTTTGTTATTTCCATGACATTGATACAAGAATTATACTTGATTTTTTTCCGGAAGAGCACATATGTTTAAAGGTTCGCAAAAAATAGTGGTAAAAAATCGAATTAGAGTAAACTGCCACTTCCGGTTGACGGATGCTTACCAAATTTGATATATAACGTGATATTAAACTTAAAAATAAATAAACCAAAGAATTTCTGAGAAAAACATGAAAAAACCTCAATTCTCTAGAGTTAAAGTACTACTTCCGGCTTAGGAAAAAATATTGGGGTATAAAATTTATAATTTCTATTATATGTAAAAAAATTCAGTCCGATTTGATTAGTGGGTTGGGAGATAATTGAATTTAAAAACTTAAAAAAAGAGGACACCTACATACATACATATGTATATAATGAGCAGGTACCATTTCCGGTAAAATTAAAATCTTGAAAAAAAATTGTGTCGTATCAATAAGAATTTTAGTAACCGATACTAAGTTTTAGTTCGATAGTATGAACGGTGTTCAAAAAACCCCAAATAAATTGACACACAGATAAATACACACACACACATTTTTTTCTAGATCATGAAAACGTGATCAGTGATCTATTCTGAGTTCGAATCAGTTAAAATCTCGAGTCCGAATTTGCACATGATCACAAAACTTCATCTCTATTGTTACTACGTACATAAAGTAAAAAAAAGAACATGAGTATTTTTACAATTCATTTTATTTCGATTACATACTATTTCAAACTTTTTGCGGTTTGTGTTCAGTATTTTTTAATTTCACTATGAACTTGTTACTGTGTTCAACAGTCATGTGTTCAGTTGTCGTGTCTTCTCTTGTCATGCGTTCAGTTATCATGGAACTGTACGATGTACATATATATGTATGTACCTACATACATACATATGTTTATTAAGTGAATAAATAATTTTTTGCATTGGTAATGAATATTCACATTCAAACACCTAAATATGTAGGAAAATTACATTTTCACATGTAGGAAAATCACAACAAAATGTTTTACGAATCGAAATCGAATATTTATGCATTGGTCATGTATGAAACGACAATGCATTTTTCTTGTTTTTCCATATGTGATGGTTTAAATTTCCATTTTTCAAATTATAATTGACTTCCGTTACTGAATAACGTCATCATTATTGTATAGTTGCAAAATTACACGGGCTCACAATGAGAGAACGGATGCAAATTTTTTTGTGTCGTATTAATATTTATTGTAATCAGATTTCGTCCTTTGGAAGAATAACTCTTTGTATTCAGATTAGCATTCGAGCACGAGGTCGTTAATATGACGTTTTTCAAACATGTATCTAGATTGCAAAGCAATCGGCGAAAAAGTTAAATATTTACTATATAATATGAATGTGTATTTTGGTCATTTACAATACCTTCCGATATAATTTTGCAATTCATTATATTTGTATGTATTTTAAAACATCTTGGGAGTTGCAAAGTATTTACTGTCGATTGACTTTATGTAGATAAGATTACGATTATGAATTTACAGCTTTATCAAGGAGCGCAAATACCATATATAATATGTACATATGTATGTCGTGAGTATACAATCTAACTCATATAACAAGTACATAGGTATTATAATTATTGCAGATAAATATTTGAACAAAAATTTTGAAGTGTGATGTTATACATACATATGTATGTATATCATTGAATTCAACTAATCTACTTCATCATCCAGTGACGGTTTGATTGCTTAATTTTCCATTACACACACATACATATTATTTTATCCAATCTGTCGAACGGTCATTAGCTTTTCCTTGCTAAAAAAAATGAAAAGAAATATGTTGTCGGTCATGTGTTCGACCCGCACGTGGTCGTATTTTTTTCAAATACCTTTTAAATATATTTAATTTAATATTTATATTTAATATGAAAATAAGGTAAAAATTAAAAGTAAAAAAAACTAACTACCTACATATAAACAATATAATTACACCAATAGAAAAATTAATTAATTAAATAAATTTTCAATAGATGGCGCTAAATGCTCAGAGACTTAACGCCGTCTATTAGCACAGAGGAAACATTGGTAGCAGACAGTATATACATATATGTACATATATAGAAGTTTTTTCTTTCGATATTATATTCGTACATTTTGTTGGCAGTGGTTTAGCTGTGACGTACATATGTATGTATGTCGAATCGAAACGACTTTTATAGTATGGCGATTGTTATCTCAGATACACACACAGACAGACAGAATAGCGATATTAAAAACATATATCAAATAAAAAGTCAAAAGTACGTATTTTCACTTGGGATTTTTTCGCACTGTTAATGCTATTTTGAAAGATGTTTATTGGGATAGTGTTCTGGCCACACTATTTTTTGTTTTCGTTTAAAAGGGTTAATTGGTTAAGGGTTAATTGCTGAACCTTAAATCGGTAAAATTGCGAGCAAAAAGCTCGTACTAGTGTTTACTCGTATTTAAACGAATCTCAATTGAATTAATAGGGATAATGTATTAAATTATCTTTATATGAGAATTAAATAAAATTCCACTGGCATAATGTAACTTATTAATAATTTAAAATTGAATTAATGTCGGCCGATCATGTGAACGAAGTGATATGCCACGTCTCTTTCGACAATATACGATTCCAAGGGGAGAAAGAGAGACGGAGCTTGGTCAGTGAGTACTTCGTTAACACTCGCCAAGCTCCGTCTCTTTCCACGATATACGATTCTAAGGGGAGAAATACAAGTGTGCTGAATTTTAAATCGGTAAAATTTCGAGCTAAAAGCTCGTACGTACTTTTGACTTTTTATTTGAACTGGATGACTACTAAGAGACATTTGAAAGCTGAAAAGTACTACAAATGAAAGATAAAATACCCGAATATAGATTCCAATATTCATTTTTAACAGGAAATTGACAGATTTTGAGACATCGTCCGAATAACACCAAGATATAGAAAAATCGCGCGATTTAAAAAACACATATCTCCGAATCTCGAGCCAATCAACATTTTTTATTACCAGATTCGTGTTCACTGGGCATATATCTACAAGAAAAGTCGTATCTCGTCTCTGAACCAAAATAAAAGTCGTCATATGTCGAACAGTGTAATTGCAGACAATTATTATTGCTGTACCATTACGGAAAACTATTGAATGTCGTGAGAAGGAGTAAAGATGGGTGAAAATTCGATCCGCAATAAAATTTTAAATATTGTTTCAATATTTGTATTTGAAAAATGTCTAGTATTTCTTAATTTGAAAACCTTTTGGGCCCCTAAATCTAAAAGGCCCGCATGTACCGCATGCCCGTGCGGCATAGTAGTTACGCGCCTGGAGTAATCCCGGGCCCTGAGAAAAAATAATGTTCCGGGCCCTATGACAAACTTTAAAATAAACATCTTATATCTAGATTTTTAGTATGCGAAAAATCTATCAGAACTATTAGAAAAATACCTACATACATATATGTTGGTTGATATTTTTTAAAATAATTGAATAACAAAGTATATGATATAACAGATACGATTCAATTTATTTTTTAAATATAATTATTATTACGATTTATTATTATGATTTTCTCCGGAATTTTTGATTTTGGACGTCTCGACACGGGGCCCCTCGAATAGTCCAGACCCTGGAACTTTACCCCGGGCCCCCCCCGCCCCCTCTCCTTGGCCCTGTCTACGAGTACATTGAATATACATATATACATATGTACATATACATACATATGTACATACACAAAGTTTGAGAGCAACCGATATATTATATATTCGAACGAATGATTATAATAACTTAATGTATTAGATTATTAGAACGTACTCGTATCTTTGTGACTTTCACCGTATGTTAATATGTACTTTCTGCAAAGTGAAAATAATGATTGAGTATAACTCAAAGTGAGTATTTTAGACGATTTTAATCGAAATTCATTTACATATTACGTAAGTATTATATTACAATCTAGTCATTTTGAAAGAAATTTTTTACCTCGAGAGAAAATTTATCAATCAAATATATACATACATATATGCGTACATATTTACATAATACATATATATGTACATATATTAAAATATACATATGAACGTTAATGCTCAGCACAATGACTTTAATTGGGACAACAAATACTTGTTATAACGATTGCTCGCGCCCGAGACTTTGTATTTTGTTTTTCGTTTATATTAGTAACTATAGAGTATTATTTGTTCTATTCCAATGGAGCGAGATAATTTTCGAATTTCGCAAATGGTTATTTTATGCGTCGAGAAGGACGAAACGGTCGATCGATGCAAGGTCTGCGGTTGCACCATTCGCTAATTTAGTGCAAAATTTTAATCTACGAGTGTGTATTCAATTTTAATGAAAAATATAATACAGAAAATATCTCAATCACTTCAAGTTGTTCTCGAATATTATAATAGGTAGTGGTTTCAACCTTCACGCTTTGCACTTGATGACTTTAATTCTGTATACATATTTTCCTTATCTTTCAAGCTATTGTTTTGTGATCAATGTTCGCGGAATTTTGTATGTTAGATTTGTTTTGATTAAATCAGCAATTTTTACAGTTGTATTTTTTTGTCATCGTATCCTAATATAATACCTTATTAATTTATGCAAAAACATATGTAATATCCTTAATTAAATTTCGAAGAATCGTCTTGTGACGTGTTACATTTGTGGAAGTCAAACACTCGTCTCTGAGAATTAGCAAGTCGTGATTTCCCACAACGTTTTCCATTATTACATCCAAATGATAAAGAATGGTCCAAGGTGCAGATAATTAAAGATATTCAGACACTAGTGTAAATGTATATATAAATCTTGGTTTTCTAATTGTTTCGTGTTCAATTCCGTCTGTTTCAAATTAGCTCATTAATTTTACTTCGGCTAATCAAAAAGAGATGTTATATTTCTGTTTGAAATTTTTGTATAATAACGCTAGTACAAAATATCAATAATAGTAAAGCAATTTTTATCAACGTTACATTGGTCATTGGAATGTTGAAGTGTAATTATAATGATGACAATAATGCTTTTGTGGCTATTGAAAATGCTACGATCAAATTTCTGCTCTTATTTACAACAATGCCTTGAGATATGATACGATTTTCTTAAAGTTTATTTAGTAATACAATCAATTTTACGAGCAATTTTTTTCGAAGTTTATATCGGATTTTACAGAACGTATATTGCACTCAATATGTGTACGTATTTCTAGATAAGATAGGAACAATTAGGTCTATTGAATATGACGACTAATTTTTATTTCACATCTTTCATCGAATTGTGACGATTGTTTTTCCACAAATAAATTTGTATGCTTAAAAGGTATAATAATCTCAATAAAAATGTGATTGCATGTACTAACTTAATACATTTCGTGTTTTAAAAGCTAGGGACTGTTTTGTTTATCATAGCAATTTAAATTTGATTGTTAGTTATTTTCATGATTTTTTTTATTTTTTATCTCAATAGGTAAATAGGTAACTAGCGATTGTCAACAAATATTTGAGAACAAACTGTGACGCGAGAGTCGCTCTGCCTGAAATCTAGAATTCAGTTGAGAATGGTCGTCGTCGAGTGGATAACAACGGGTAGAAGAAAATCTCAGAATAATGTGCAGATGCTGTCAATCGTAAGTACATACATATGTACATATATGCAGTTTTCAAATGCTAAAATGTTCCACTGGCTTAAATTTCATAAATTGTACATTCGATCAATAAAACCTCCATTTTTCTCTTTGATTGTATCATCATCATCATCATTTACAGCCATTCGCCATCCACTGCTGGATGAAGGCCTCTCCAACACGCTTCCACTCGTCTCTGTTTTGCGCAACACTCATCCATCTCATTCCGCACATTTTCCTAATTTCGTTCACCCATCTTCCATGCGGTCTTCCTTTTACTCTTTTGCCTTCTCTCGGGTACCATCCAAACACTTCTTTTGTCCACCTTTCGTCCATCCTCCTAGCTACGTGACCCGCCCATTGCCATTTCAATCTCTTCACTCTATCCACTATGTCCACTACCCTTGTCATACTTCTCACCCACGTGTTCCGCTTTCTGTCTTTCCTCGTTCTGCCAAGCATACAGCGTTCCATACTTCTTTGAGTGCATTGGATTTTATTTAGCATCTTGGCGTTCAGTGTCCAAGTTTCACATCCATACGTCATCACTGGCAAAACGCATTGATCAAAGATCCTTTTCTTCAGGCAGAGTGGCATTTTTGATTTAAAAACAGCATTCATCCGTCCCAATGCACTCCATCCTAATTTCATACGTCTCTTTATCTCTTCATCTTTACTACCAGACATGTCAATTATTTGACCTAAATATAAATAATTATTTACTACTTCCACTGGTTTATCATAATCATACATAAATGTGTATTTTCTCAGTAGTGGGTCTCGGTCACAATTGATCACCTTATCATATCAGTTTTACAATCGGACAGTTGTGTGCTATTTTCAAAACACGATCTGAATGCCTAAAATAACATAAATCTTAAATATAAATCAAATTGTATTTGACTTTTCAAATGAATGTTCGAGAAACCTTGTATCAATTACTCAACAATATGTTTGAATTTAAAGAATATTTATTTGTTCTTTCAAATGTTCAAAGGAATTATTTTTAAAAATATACTTATTGTAGTTGTGTTTGATTTCTTGTTAATAAACATGTAACGATGTTGTAATATGAAGATGCTTCTGCGAATTTTAATAAGTTGATACGTTCACCATTCTGTTCTCAACATGTATGTTGTGACGATTCAATTAGTAAATCAATAACAAACGTGTAAACATGGCAGCCTAAACTGGTATCCAATCACGTGTGCAAATTGCATGTGTACAGTCCTAAATTATGTTAAGTGTCCTTTGGAAAGTCGGTTAGGTCGATGGTCGACGTACATATGTAACCTTAGCAGTATAATTTGCACAATTACTAGAAATATGAATTTAAATATAACTTTCAATAGTTTGGTTTTATTGAAGTGTGTTTCAATTATAGTATTTGCAATTATAAAAGAATATATTGATAAAATATACTCTTTTGTGATTATAGTAACGTAGTCGTTTTAATACCATTTATAATACTTATCATACATGTGTACATATAATATAAGATATGCATGATGTGTGGGTTTACAATTGATTTTTTTCTCATAAATTCAGGAGAAAAAGTGAAAGTTCGTTGATGGAGTGATGATGTAGTTAACCTCGAGACAATGAATAGTCAGCAGGTATACTGTTACCTGTTTAGGCCGAGGGGTTCAAATTTATCAAGTTGTGATATTATCGGTATTTTCATTTAAAATTATGTACATTTATGCATTTGCATGCACAAAATTACATTTTGGTCGTACTGACATATGTATGTACATATGTACCTATCAACATTTATTTACTAGTTCACCTTCTCGGCCATCTTTTTGCATGCCTGCAATTGCATTTAACTATTTACCGTCGTCATGAAACGTCCGGTTAAATAAGTTCAACCTTGTATTGTGGTTCAAGGTAGCAATTGCTGTTGATTGATTGATGATCGAATGGTCAATTTCGCGAAATCAATATATGAAAATTTAAATTTGGCACAAACAATAACATATTTATGTACATATATCAGGCATATATTTTAGGATGAATTTATGCCTGAAAAATATTCATAAACATAATGCTTTAGTTAACAATTAGACTATGAAATTAGCTTTGTATAATCAAATATATTGTGCAATTAACTGTTTTGTTTGATTTTGAATGTAAATAGATGTCTTGAGTCGCTGTATTGGAGTTGCTGTGAGGAGCGTTTCTGCTATGATGAATCGATAGCAAAATACTGTGATGACGATTGGGAAAATGGCAAGTGCTATACCAACAACATTGGAAGTGTTGATAGCTTGGGACCTATCACAAAACAACCCCATAATAACAATCACTTGCCACTCGATTCCAATCGACTTGTACTTACTGAACTACCCATATTAGCGCCAGATATTTATAAGGTAATTGAATATAAACACGCACTAAAGATTTAAAAAATGGAATGCAATTGTCGAATTTTCATGTTTAACTTGTTTTTCAAAGGTATTTTCAAAATCGATGATCTTCAAAGATGACTCCGATGTTAAAAAGTATATAGAAAATGAAGAAAGAAAAAATGAATATGCATTATCCGATAATTTTAATGGTCATATCGGAAAAGTGGTATCTTTCAAAAACGAGAGCGATAAATCAAATAGCATCCAGGATCTTGAGGATGAGGAAGTTAAATTTTCAGATTTTGAAATAATGTTTCAAGATGAACTCTTCGGAGAACACAAAATATTTAAGATCGAAGAAGAGGAAGAAGAGGATATTGAAAAGTCTCCTCCGGGATCTCCATATGGCGGTTTAACGCTGGAGATTCAAAACTCAAATGTGACCGAATCTTTGCCAGATTCCCTTGATATGAAGTTAGAGAAGGGAATTGATGTACCAAGTAATAAGCAAATAAGTAGAGTTGACAGTTCTAAAAGTATAGTACGTGCAAACAGTTCACGAGCTTTATATTTACCTAGAACAAAGAGCAGTATATTACTATCAAGAACAGATAGCGTACACAGCATGACTAGAACAAACTCAAAATCGGACTTGATGGTGAAACGAGTGGATAGTATGAAAAATTTAGAAAATAAAAATTTCAAAAATGTGTTGGCTAGGTTACCGCAAAAGAGTGCTTCATTTTTGTCTATTCCTGATCTTTTGAATGAAAGTGGAGATAAAAATTCAGGAGAAGCAAAAATTTTCACAATATCAGGAGATTTTGATTTGCATGAAAATGGGGAGCATTCTCAAATAAGTCGAATGCCTGATACACCTATGATAACAGGAAGAAATTTACCCAAGTTCTTTGCTGAAACTCCAGTGATAGGGGAATATAAAGCTGACACAAGCCTCCAGAGCATTGCGAAATCCCCAGACGTCATATTTACCGAGTTTGATTTCAGTATGCCTAGATATTTCAGAAAATCAAAAGCTATAGCAAATATCACAGCAGAAAGTTCGAACCAAGCAAGCAAATCATTGCCAGACCTGCATGAAGCTAGCGACGATAAAATGTCCAAGAGGCTTGCTAAATTGGGCAGTAGACTCAAGCCACTGATAATAAAAAAGCATGAAGATTCTTTAAGACATTCTCAACAAAATTTATGAAAGAAATTGTGATACGATTATGTTGATACTTATTAGAAAGTATTTTACACATGTACCAAAAAAAAGTATTAAAAACTTATCTTAATATGTATGTACATGATTTTAATGCATAAAAATACATTTACTTTTTACTATTTAGGAAATATATTTTTATGAAAATTATAAATTCTGTAGACCAATTGATTCGGCTGTTTATTATATATGTAGGCTGTTAGTTATGTATAAAAAAAACGTAATGATCTGTATAAATATTTGTAAAAAACATTTATACAGTTAAATATATAGTATTATTTATGTACAATTTAATGAAACTTGCATTAATATTCTAGTCTCAAAAATGTATTAATGTATATATAAAGCTTCTTATTAGTATTATTTAAATAATAACCTCACATTACTTCAAGGAATCAAAATATTTTATTTTTAATATAACAACTTATGTGGCAAAACATTTTATGTTTTATTTAATAATACAATTAACTGTACATAAATGGTGTAAATAAAACAGTCATCACTACACAGTGTCTGTCTATTATTTGGTACTCGATATATTTAGGTATATTTATATTTTAATAGTTATAGTGATATAAAATTAAATGACAATAATGATGATAATTATTATTAATAACGTAAAATCATAAATTAATAATTCATTATGATTTACGTGGGTGGGGTATATCAATTCACTAAATACAACACATTTTATTACATTATGGTCATATTCATACAAACATTCATACAAACTTTTAGACAAGTAATGAAGAAAAGGGCGTCACATACATATGTATGTACGTACATATTGTGGATAAATTAGAACGAAAATATTTTACAAATACGAATTTCAGAACATATTTTGACAACAATGTTAAAATTTTCCAAAACACTTTGGATAACTTTAAGATTCAATTCCACATACATAAGTAGATCTAAGGTTGACTGTGTGTAAATAATTGACTAAGTTGATTTTAAAAATCATTTAGCTGAAAATTCACTAGTGTTTTAAATAATAGTAATATTAAAGATGATTACTACACAAATGAAGAAATATTGTTATGTTAGGCTAAAAAACTAAACATTTTACAAAAACGTACTATCCTTATATGGTGATCATTCATATACACATGGCTTTGTTTGTCATTAACGCGGTGGAATGACGGTCCGGCACCTTTTTTCACGTTATTTTAATGTTTCAAAAGCAATTAGACAAAACAATGTTCGCGCGTACATAATGACCAATCCATATTTATATAATTGGTATAAATGTCAAAATTCGGCATCCGGAATGTTGTTTTAAATTTTATTCAATTGATATTTGAATACAATTATTTTTAGTAAAAAGTTTGACAAGAAGTGAGTTTGCGCACTTTATTTTTAAAAAAGCCCTGCATATATGTATGTATACATAATGTGATGTATAAGTTACTTTTAGGTTATGGCTAGTGATGGGAAACATATCTGAAAAAATTTGTGGATATTGGAAATAAATATGGTAGTTAATTAATTAACATTTAAAGTCATTTTGTAGTGTTTTAAAATCTTTTTTTGAAAGTGTTTGTTTTTTTTACGTTTAATAATTCATAGCAAAAAATTATGTTTCGTGTTAGTTTTACTTGTATTATTAATTGCTAGTATTAAAACAGCTTGAAATGAAAGCTATGTCATTTTCATCTCTCTTTCCATTGTAAATACGCTATCGGTGGCGCACATAGAATTTAATCTGGTGGGGTTATACATATATATATATATATATATATATATATATATATATATATATATATATATATATATATGTATATATATTTAAAAAAAATCATTAAATCGTTATGAAAATCGATTTTATCTGGATGCACAACTGGTTGTTTCTAGAATATATAGCGTTTTTTAGGATATTGTGTACATATGTATGTATATTCGAATATCATTTAGGATTATCGCAGAATTCATTTGAATTAGTTAAAATTAGTATCCATAAAAAATAGTAACAAAATTTATATAGAATTTATTGAAAATTATAACGCTTTACAATCCACCAAATAATTTCTATAAATATTTAAATGTCAAATTTTTCACTATCTTTCCTTTTGATACTTGGTATCTTTCAAAAGAATTCTGTTAAACGTGTACTACAATTTAATTGTAGAACTATAAATATATTCGAAACAGATATATGTATATGTATATGTAGAATAAACATAACATCCATTGTTTTCTTATTTAACAAATATGGCAAATAAAGTCATGCAATGATGGAAAATATAATATTTCGGTCATGTATCTCACTTGTATTAATGAGCCTTAATTATGCGCTACAAATATATATTTATGTATAATATAGACAGATGTATATTTATACTTGTAACAGACAATTCCATCATTCTTTACTTATACATTTATATAATTATACTATAAGTTAAATGTTTAAATTTGGCATATTTAATCAAAAACACATTTTTAGGATCACATTTTGGCACGTACTCGACCACCTATGTATATATACATATTTATATATATATATATATATATATATATATATATATATATATATATATATATATATATATATGTATATATATATATATATATATATATATATATATATATATATATATATATATATATATATATATATATATATATATATATAAATATATATATATATATATATATATATATATATATATATATATATATATATATATATATATTTATATATATAAAATATATACTTGCGCACAAACATACATTTTTAGTGTTCAAATTACATTTTAAATTTAGCTATTTATTTTTTACATAAACAATGTATTATACATATAATATAAAGTGTATGTCGCCTATAGGTCCCAAAACCTATGTTTCTGAATAGTACAATAACATGACAAATAATTTAATGATTTTAAATCTAAACAATTCGCAATGAATGTAAAAATATGCTATTCATCACACTAAACACGAAAATCAATTGAGAAATTAATATTTTTCCATGTTATAGCATGAATGTGTATACACAGAATCAAACAAACATAAAATGACACTTAATTCAATTATTTATATAAATTTGACAATATTTTTTTTAGTAAAATGAAAGCTAAAAAGAAACGCTGTGTATGTTCGGAATATAATATGATTTATATATTTTTTTACATACAAGATATTTTTTTGAAATTGATATACACAAGGGCTAGTTACTAAAACTCGGCTGAAAAATATAATTTTTACCTACATACATACATATAAAGATTTATCATTGCAAACGGATCTTATAAAAAGTCAATGAAAAATTACTCAGTCAGATTACGTTCGCCCTTGCATACTTTTTTTTACTATATGATGAATATGTTTGTATTTATGGGAAGAATTAAAATGAACATACACTTTTCTATAGATACTGATAATGTTAAAATTCAAAGTAAAAAAAAAAATACTAAATGATCCCAAACAATATTATTTTTAATTTTGGAATAATGGAGTGTGATTAATGTGCTATTAATATTGTTTAATTAATTTTATCAGATTACACATCCTTCACATAACATTCATGTTTATTTTATATACCACTACGAATGGATGATAAAAATATTCACACACAACATTTTGAAAATCGTCAATAGGATATTGTTAAAATACCAAGCATTTACATATAAAGTGACGTTATTTAAATAATGTATATGCACGTTTTATTTATCTTTGACATCCATATTGATCTATCTACATATGTATATATACATATATATATATATATATATATATATATATATATATATATATATATATATATATATATATATATATATATATATATATATATATATATATATATATATATATATATATATATATATATATATAAATACGGATTTATTATATATTTTTACGAATTTAATTTAAGTATTTCAAAAATTTGAATATCTACTATAATAATTTTGTATTCGCACATACATACATACACACATACATTTAATACATTCATATCATAGGAATTCATGCTCATTGAAATAGATATACACAACAAATAAAATAAGTAACGTATTTGAACCAAATTAATTACATTTGGTCGAAAGCATGTCTTTTGTAGAAATTATTTATATGCGACAAGAATTAATAAATTCTGTATTCTATACACACTCGACGTTTATTTATGCTTTGTCAAATTGATTCGTTTAAAAAAATACTTTTTTTTCCCCAAACATTAAATATTTCAAATTAAATGATTATAAGGCTCCGCTTACTTATAAATAAATAAATAATATTATTAATGGTAGTGTATGAAGTTTCCCTCTTTGTTATACATGCAAACATATGTCTGGCACAATCGAAAATGACTTATCGGGAAACTTTAAGTCGAAACTGCGTTTCTATCGAGCCAACTTGTGTCTGGCAACTTTGATTGAAACTTTAGCCTGGGCACATTTCAAAGCAGCAGCAGCCTCTTCGCATGTAGCTTCTTTTAGATTTTGACCGGCTACCGATATGATTATATCACCGCGTTGTAATCTGCCATCGACTTCTGCAATTCCGCCATGTATCTGAAAAATTAACGCATTATAATAATATAAATTTAATTTATTAACAATAACCAATGGCATAAACATCAGAAAATTGGTAAGCTTCCTACCAATTCAGAAATATAAACACCGGGAGGAGGTTTCTTTGCCATTACACCAAGTCCTAAACCTTTCCCAGGTTTTTTCATTAGATCTACATCAATTTCACTGTAGCTAACTGGCTCAGGTCTAAATACTGTCATCTTCATCTGTAAATTAAATATGACAGTCAAACAATTACATTAAAAAGTCAGAAATTCATTATTTATATTTATGTAAAGTGGGTGAGTACATACTTTAGGAACAGTCTGTTTGATTAATGACAATGCTTTTTCTTGTTTCATTTCTGGTGTTATTTTCACTCCATTACAGTCCAAAATTTGATCACCAGGTTTTAAACGGCCATCTTTAGCAGCTTTTCCATCAGGGTATACTTCCAATAGGACGACTCCTCCCTTAAAAAGGAAATTTACATTGCTGTAAATGTCGAACATAGAATATTTATAATCAACCTTTACGACTAAAATAGCATTTACTGGTATTAACGTGTCTTGTCCCCCGACAATGTTGATTCCTAGAGGTTTACTATCAGTCGTTATATCAATTAGAGATTCTTTTCCAGATACAATTGGCGCTGTGGTGGGATCTGCCACAGGTTCAGCTGAAATAAATACAAAATTCGTATTTAGACGATGTTTTAAAGTAAGGATAAAATATAAAATTGTCATTATGTGGACTTTCTTAATTACTAGCCTCTTCTTACTTTCACTTACGATGTCTAGTCAGAAGAAATTTGGGTTATTATCCGATCGTTTTCAAACGTATAATAATGGCTTAAAGAGATTTTTAATAAAATTTGTATCAACAATTTTTTTGAAGAAGTACATTGTCAATCATATGTATGTACATATATGTATGTGAGTCAGAAAGTTAAGTATTATTATTATCTAATATTTCGAAATAAAATATATTTGCATGTAACAAAAAAACCAGGAAAAGGGCAACGTTCGAATTAAAAATGATCTACTTAGTAACATTTTAAGATTAGAATACAAGCATGGTGAGCTTTATGTACCTAGCTAAGCTTTATGTCACAAAAAGTGATTGAAGGTAAAATACAATCAAAAGTGCGGCACGAGACGTGTACATGGACTCCAGCAGTGAAAGGCAAATATTCACACCACAAAGGTTGCCCATATCGATGTCGCACGTGCTTTTTCAATTCGTAAGTTTCTCCTATATTTCTTCAAATATGGGAATCACCTTTATCGAACCTATACATACAAGGAAAAAATATCACCGAAAACACTCCAGGAGTTGACTCTTGTGAAAGGACGCGGAGTACGTCTAATATATTTTTAGAATATGCAAAATTATTTAAAAAAATAGAAAACACGTGGCGCGTACCTGTGCGTGTCTTTTCCTTAAAAGCATTTATCTTATTGGAAATAAATACGTAGTTCATTCTAGGTACCATTTTTTATCTCATATTTTCTTATCCTAATTTCAAGGCTAAAATTTGTAAAAAAAAAAAAAACTACAAAATGTACGATTTTGAACTATGAACATATTATAAATTGGTTCTCAATCCTTTCAATTTTCTTATTTAAATCGAATTATATTATATAATTAATTTTTTTTGAAATAAAGTTGCTTTTTTTTAAGCATTTCAATCGTAATCTGAGGAAATAAGTTTTTGTATACAAAAACGCTTCGTCTTATGTATTTATACTCTGTTATCCGCGAGCAGGCGTTAAAAAAAATCTTGACCTCTCTCTAGCAATCAATTGCAACAATGTAAGAATTTTCTTCAAGAAAATATTTATTTTTTCATTTAAAAAAAATGAATGTTATATACATATGTAAGTAAAAATATATGAAAAAAAGGCTCACCCTTAGCTGGGGAGGCCAACGATAGTTTTCCGGCGGGTGTGCTGGGTCTGGATATGTGCGTGGGGCCCTTAAGGGTGGATTCAGTTTTAGCGGGGGTTGCTGTTCCGGGTTTGGCCGGAGTGGTGCTCCCGGGTCGGGCCGGAGTCCCAGGGGGTGGGGGTTCCTCGAGAGCAAGGGCTCCGGTTGACCCACTGTCATCTTTTTTGTTCGGATTGCACACCAAAAGCACGACCACACCCTCCGTTTTTTTGAGCATGGAAGCCGCCTGAAAAAAAAAAGAATTCAATTTTTACCAAAACACAACACCACTCGAATTTATATTAGATTGAAACGTACCGCGTCATAGTTCGAACCCAGAAGTGTGTCTTTATTTACAGCCAATATCATGTCACCTATGGCTAGGCCGGCCTGAAATAATACAATGTACATACATACATATACATATACATACATACCCATATATATATATATATATATATATATATATATTTATTTTTTTATTTTTTTTTCTGTTGACAGATGGCTGTGTTTGTTAATATTTGATTAAATAAACATTAGAAAAACAAAAAAAATAATGATTGACTAACATAGCACTTTAAATTTGGACAGTATTAGCAATTAACTGTGAGATTTTGGTGTTATTACTAAAACTCTTTAAAATTAAATTAAAAAAAAAAAAACCGTAAGACTTTGGACTGAGGCATGTGTGGCTCAAAATGTTCTAAATTATATGAGCTATATACCAGCTGTATAAAAATCGGATGTGACAAACCCAAGAGTTTATCTATGTATGTATTCAGTGGCGTAGCTACCGCGCCCGCAGACCCCGCAATGCGAGGGGGCGTCGAGACCTGGGGGGGCGCCACGAAGCGCGCCTTTTTCTCTAAATTTTTAATTTGTTTAAAAACTTGCGTAATTGATCTATTTCAATAGGGCTAGAAGACTGCCGTCTTTTTTCATCTTTTGAACGTCAGTGGCACTTTTCAACCTAGTTGCTGAGAATTCTCTCGTATTCTTGTATATATTTTTTCAATGTGTAAACAATAAACAAAATTATATGATTAAAACCAATAAAATTTATAAATTTTTCGCTGTCACCATTAACACATGGGAAGTTTTTAAGGAAAATTCATCATCAGTTACTTTAGTTAGATTGTGCACTGCTTGTTGGTCGTCCAGATTAAACTATTAATGCACATCGATATATAGGTACATATACCGATACGTAAATAAGAGATATAAAAAATGACCACTAACACGAAAACCATGTGAACTTAATAAGAGGTAAGTAAAAGGCATAAATTATTAATTTGGAAAGTTATTTTGCTGTAAGTAAATAATATAAATATATGGGGGGGGGGGGGGGGGCGCCTAAAAAAAATTTGCGGGGGGGGCACCAGGAATTCACGCTACGTCACTGTATGTATTATATTATAGTTGTTTTACCAGGTTTCGCTCAGTATTTGTAATATAAACAGTGTAAACATGGCGAATCTAATAGTAAATATTCATTTGTTTTTTTTTTATTAAATTTATTTAAATCGAAAAATAAAATCGACTTGTTTACGAAATTCCCAAACAATTCCCAATCAACAATATTTACATATTGTTGGTTGGGAATTGTTTATTATTTGTTAGTGTTATTTAGATTAGTACAATATTTACGTTATTTATCCAAATTGTCTCAATGTTGTAATTTCATTCTCGCGCACACCCCACAAATTATGTATCATTTTTTGGTTAATTTGCTCCTTAAACCTCTTTAATGTATAGAAGGGGCGCAAATCTCGTTCCATTTCAAATTTACACTTATTTATCACAAAATGAAAAAAAAAATTGAACTAGTTTGGCGCCTTTTGGTCTCGCGCCTCTGTGCCAAGCACCGCTTGCACAGGCCACGCGCCGGCCCTGCATACATATGTATGTATGTATATCACAGTGTACACCATATTATTTCGTTGGATTTTGTCAGTGTTGTCATATAGCGTATAAGAATTATGTTATAAGGTAATTTGTGTACGATATCGCGGCTCGGTCACTCCGCTTCAGTATGCCATTTTTATTTTCGCTGTTTTGTATGAAAAAGGCAATTACATAATATACTGTATTTTCCACAAATAAATTTTTTATATCCCTCTACTATACTAAATAAAAGAATTTATTTATTTTTAAAAACCACAGATGGGGTTAAAAATGAATAAATAAAATAATAATTCAGAAGTGAACTTTCTGAGCCTTTCTTTCAGCAAAACCTATAATTAAAGCTGAAAAATCAAGATATTCGGCGGTATCAATTTCAGTAGAGTATCAGCAATATTCGCATAGCAACTTAAATGGTTGGATACGATTCTTGTAAATTATGCTGTTTTATAAAATTTAATACAATGAGTGGATTAATTTTACCTTGAACTTTATTTGAAAAAAAAAGGATTTTATTAATCGCTAATTTCATTAATAATAATATCAGATTTTTAATCCACGGTGAGCTTAATTTGAAAATTGGCTCTTTCCGGTAGATTGTTTACAAAATACACGAAACCCCCTAGTCTCTGAATATTTGTTCAACTGTTCGAATCTTTCTTTCATTGACACTAATGTTATATCTAAGAATTACAAATTAATTTCACTGAAAAAGAATATCGTACCAAACAATTCATGAAATAAGAAAGCTGAAATCTTTTAATTATTCTGTTGATTTGGTTGCTTCATGAGCTACACCTGGATCCTTTCTTTTAGTTTCAGATAAAGTAATTAAAGCATCACGATGTCAACAATTTGATAACGAACTGCTTTGACACTTGCTATCTTCGCTTACCATCGTGTGTCAGATAAGAATGAATTATTTAAGGAAAATAATTGCACGCGAATCAGTCAGAATCTTTCAGCGATATATTGAAGCTGAATATAGTGTTAACATGTTTACACTTTGGAAAGTAGAGGCAGGCGCCCTTTGGCCAGAGAAATGTAATATTAATAGAAATGGCTTTAGGTGTTCTTTTGTTGTCAAGTGAATAATAATAAATAATTTTAGCATCAGTCGTATTTGACGCTTGGTGCTCGACGTATGTCCGATAAAAACTTCTCTGTTTGTTTATATTACTCGCAAGATGGGCAAGCATCGGTAAAAATTGCACAATACATTAAAAAACAAACAATAAACAACATGGGATACATTTTCATAAGTAAATTGATCCGATTGTATTCCGTGCGATGTAGCGTATTGGTAGAGACATACCGCGTAAAATTGACAACAATTATTTATTCGTAAGGGCCCCTCTATTCTTATTACATCTCTCTGCCTTTGGTCCTCTAATCTAAAGTTTTGTAGGAGGGCCTTTGACGCTCTAATTTTAAATTTGAAAGCGCCTCTGGCGCATCGAGTGGCGCCCTAACTTACGCCACCCGACCCAGCCCACCCCCAAACCGGCACTGCGGGAGGCATATGAAGATAGTATAGTATTTACAAAGGAATCATCAGTAATAGCACCACCGGGAGTAGAAGCTATAGCAGGAATAGCATCAGAAGCGACAGCAGGAACGGGAGCAGGAGCAGCTGTAGGAACCGCAGCAGAAGCAGCAGTAGGAACGGAAGCAGAAGCTGCGGCAGGAGCAGCAGCTAAGTCCGGGCGGCACATCAAAGCGCACTTTGACAGTGGGTGTCGCTGCTGCTTTTGTCGTTGTTGTTGTTGTTTATGACATCTCGGTCGGCCATTGGCCAGCGATGAGCGGCGCCGATTCTTCCGTCCGAAAGCAACCATCTTCACAGTCTCCACCTGAGCAGCCAGAGCACGGAAGGAATCGGCGAAGAACAGCCTGAACTCTCGGGAATCCTTTATTAGATTATCCACCGCGAGCTTGAGGTCAATCAGCTGCGTGTGAGTGTCAGGCGTCCGCGAGGAGTTCTCTTCTTCCGCTCGTGCAACCAAGATTATTTGGGAGGTTGCCTCGAGAATTTCAGCGATTTTGGATCTGGAGAGAACATTCCCTCCAGATAGATCACGCTTAATTTCGTCGCACAAGTTATAAATAGATTGAAAGCGAGTCATATCAATACGTTCACAAAACAACAACACGTCAACACCGTAAGAGCCTTACAAGGTGAATAAGGAATAAAAGCATTTATCAATATCAACAGAAATTATTATATTAGCGGGAGCGCTCTTATACGCAGGACTCACAGATGCGAGAGAGAGAGAGGTAATTCAGTACGGTGTGCTCAACGGTCGTATTGAAGTGACGGTTCTGCTTCAATCGTTATTACTAAAGAGCGGACCAACTTTCCGCCGTTCATTGTTCGCCGAGCTTTGTTAATTTTTATGATAAACCTTTTTTTATGCTCTCTAGCTTTGTAATTTGCCATGTTTCCTGAAAAATAGACCCAAAACGCCCTGTTTCCTGGAAAAAGCACGCTTCCGGTCTTACCTCTAATTATTACCAGAGAAAATGCGCCAATGCAGAAATGCGGAAATGCGCCAGCACAGAAAAAAAATGCGATCCTTTTGTCAATTTCGGGCTGGCACATTTCCGCGCCGATTTCTGATTATTACTTTATCTATGAACGTAGTCATAATAGATGAAGTTTTGTGATCATGCCAAAATTCGAACTCGAGATTTCGACCGATTCGAACTCAGAATCGATCACTGAACACGGTTTCATGGTCTATAAAAAATGTGTGTGTGTGTCTGTGTGAAATTTTTATGGATACATTATTTTTTTTCAAATTTTTAAGTTGACCGGAATTGGTACCTACCCTTATAGGTATTTTTTTTTAAGTTTTTGAATTCAATTATATCCCAAACCGCTAACCGAATCAGACTGAAATTAACATGTAATAGAAATTATAAATTTTATACCCTAATATTTTTGGAATACTTTTACCTAACTGGCAGAAGAACTTTTACTCTAGAGAATCAAGGTTTTTTATTTTTTTTTCAGAAACTTTTTGGTCTATTGAACTGAAATTTCAATAGAATTCAAATGAAATTCCAATAGAATAGAATTTCACATTTAGAAGTTTAATTTTAATACCAAGTTATATATAAATTATGGTGATCATCTGTAGGCCAAAAGTGGCAATTTTGAGGCAAGTGTAAAGATTAGTCATGTTTAAGCGGTTTGTATTACAAATTCCGAGCGAAGCTGGGTAAAACAGCTAGTGTCCTATAATTTAAGTTCGAACATTTATCTAATGGATATTCCATGCGGATATCCTCAGACGGGTTTGACGAGTAAACGTATGATGATTTGAGCCGTTATATTTGAACGTGGCATTAATGCGATATAAATGGTATAAAATCTCACCTGTTCAGCAGCACTGCCCTCTTGTATATCCGATATAAAGATCCCCTGGCCGACTTCCGCATGGCGACCTTCGATTATCATTATCCCAAGACTCTGACTACCCTGAAAATCCAAACAGGACAATGTCAACAACTGTTGTGCAACGTGCATGTTCATTGTCATGGAGTTTTGATTGATATCGACTATCGGGGACGTGTTGTAAAACAAATTGGTTCACTACCCCTCATTTCAGTTAATATATATATATGTACATATATGTATATTAATATATATATATATATATATATATATATATATATATATATATATATATATATATATATATATATATATATAATATGTATATATGTAGTAGATCTATGTATGAAATTCTATATGGTTTGTACCTTTTTGATGGTGACGGTTTTGACATTCTTGTAGGTGGCATATCGGTTTTCATCCGTCTGAAGTTTTAGATGAAGGCGAAAATGACACATGAAAAGAGAGAAAGAAACACATTATTATTTTATTTCGGTGAAATTAATCAATTGTGTGTGGAAATCAAAGCAGCGTCAAATGATTGATACCTCAAAATTTTTTAACCGTTATCTATTTCAAATCGAATTACCTATCGAATAACCTAATAGTATTATAGGTACATTATACTTATTATATTTGTGCAATTTGTTTTTGAATATTTTATTTTCAGTGTTGTAGGTTGAATACATACATACACTGGCTATTATTATGCCAGTGTATATATATTATATGTAAATATATTTATATTCAAAAGATTATTTTTAACACATTGTCATTTCAGGATTGTGACACATATGGCCAACTTTATACGTATTTATATTCATATAAATTTGAATTTGAAAATAAATTCGAATAGTGGTGACAAATCAGGGTAGCTGGCCAGTTTGGTAGGTACCGTTTTAACAATGAAATCAGATTGGTATTGGTAGTCTAAATATTTATAAAACAAATCAAATAATAATTAACAAATATTCTTACTTGTTGAAATTAAGAAGTGTTTTTTTTTTGTTTTATAAAAACTTCCACAGTGCATCTTTAATTTTGCAAAACCCGTGTTTGTGTGTCAACAGCAACATTTACTTTTAGCAATGCTAAAACCATGTACATATGTATACATATGTATGTCAAAAAACTATCAAATTTTAACATGTGAATTTAACCGAGTTCTCTCATTTTATCTATCCTCAAGTGCGTAGTATGGTCAATAGTTCAAATAATGTTTTCTTTCGAAGTTTTGGGTGGTTTTAGATAAAAAATCCAATAAAGTTCATTAAACGTATTTTAAGTTTTGAATGTGCTCAGATTACTATTCGATTGTGGTCATCGAGTGTTAGAACGAGAGTCTGCTCACAATATTTGGAATACAAAATTTTATATGAAATTTTAGTCAAAATATTTTTTTAATTGTACTCGAAAAACAATGTTTATATCAATAAAAGTGCTAGGACGGCGACCTGGCTCAAAAATAAGTACCAGGGCGGCAACTTGGCCCGAATACACCACTGTGTATAGGTAATGTAATGTTATCGATGGCCAGACTTTGAATACATACATTACTAATGTATGTATTCAAAGTCTGGCCATCGATACCGAATCAGCGCTGGAACCCGTGACTCAGTTAGCACTAATCGCTGATCACTGAGCTATGCATGTCGCTGGTATATTTAGATTGAATGTTGATTTTTACGTATTTTCAGTCACTTTCGTGTGTGAAACTTTTGAATTTTAACGCGTAAGGACAAAACATATTTTTTTAATTAATAAAAAAATACAAATTCGTAAATTTTAATCCTCTTCAATTGATAAAAACCATTCAATCGTGGCAAAAAAATAAATAAAAAACAAAGCAACGAGAGAGTTTTTATACATATTTGCACAGTTGTTGATTGAACGGATGAAATGCCACATCGGTTGTTATGTTTTACTGAAAATAATTTAACACTATGTAGATTTATAATTTGCCAAAATCAACGATTAGTGTTTTTTTACGAATGAAAACAAATCTACAAATTGATAATAAGCAAATTCGTATTCCTAGTTTAACCTCATGAATGAGTTGTATAAAAAATACTAACAGAAGATAAAGCATTTATACTAAATATATTTTTAATGAACGAATGAATCAACATATACTACATATGTATGTATGCAAATTTACACAAACTAATGACTGCTGTGAAAACCCATCGGCACCAGTAAATCTGAATGCTTTGAATAAAAGCTATGGATTTAAGGTTATTGGGGATTAAGGATTAGATTGTGATTTTCTGAAACTTAATAAATATTATAAGAGTTCCCGCAAAAATAAATTAAACTAAGAATTCATTTAGCCAGCAGTATATGTAGGTTGTTTAGTTGCGTTAATGCTAACTACCGAGAGGTCCTAAATTTGACCTCGTTTGAAAATAGTTTATTCTTAATATTTCTGTATTCTGAATTTTAACTACACGTCGATCGTTTTGTATCAGAATTTGTCAATTTACATATTAATTTTCATCGTTGAAACGGTTCTTCATAAAAAAATGGCAAGCAATCTGCTATTCGTCACCACTATTTGAATGTAATTTCAAATTTATATATGTATGTAGGTACATATGTATATTACAAGTTTAAAACCAAAGGTTTCACATTGGAAAAAATTATTAAATAAGAAAATGCTTACTATAAAGTGCTGATTTTTTGAATTACGTACATATGTACATACATACCTAGAAAATGTGATAAAATATATTATTTGGTACATTTTTCAGTACCATATACATATATGTACATGCCATACCTGTCGTGCCATCATGTATACAATGATGGCACGACAGGGACTATTGTTCTAATTATGTAGTGTATGGAAAATATATATATGTAATTTGTCTTTCAACAACAACTAATTCCCCAGGTGATGGTTGACTCCCAGTGAGCGATGCAAATAAATAAATAAAAATCACGCAAAAAATAAACACTAGTTTCTCCTACTTTACAGTTTTGTAACCGTATATCCTGTATTTGAATGTTTGTGTTTGGCGTATTTTTCAATAAACATGTTTCAAACATGCAAACGGTGCTCGGGATATCGGAAGCAATATTTTTTTTCTATTAAAAATTAATTAACTTAAAAAAATACCGAAAGTATTGGTAATACCAGTATCGTTCTTCATTTATTTCGATAATACCGGTATCGGTAATTCCGGTATTTTTGCAATCCCTGGTTGAGAAATTGGTTTTTTCGTAATTTATAGTTTTTCTTAGATAACGTGACTCACTCTGTAACTTTTTCACTTCTATTATACCATCTCATAAGGCTCATCAACCTTGTTTTCAGCACGTTTACTGAACGAACGTATCTCATGGTAACCACGACGACCTCGATTGCGTCGTTTTTATTTTTTTATCGCAAATTTCGTGACGCGAAATTCTCTAATTTGCCTAATTGCATACCGTGTCGTGCGTTCGGTCTGTGTGAATAGCTGTTTGGTTTGGTGATATCACAGCAGAAAGCAAACTGTATCAGATAAGATAAGATCGGGTCTCTAATAATGCTGGGCGAAAGTTCGGAAATGTGCCGAAATCCATAAACGTACATTGAGCTAATGCAAAGGAACTATTATTGTATATTAGGGATACATTATATGTACATACGTACATACATATCTTTATTTCCTTTATATCAGTGCAGCTCAAGCCGGCAACTGCTTGTAAACAGCAGTGCGAAAAATATTCTTTAGTACATTTTATATGGACGCATTCATATCTTCCGTAATGCGTACGTGGCGTATCCAAATCAGCAGTAGCCGACACGATCTATTATATGTCACCGAAACGTGCAAAGTAGAACCGGCTTTCTTTGGCCACTGTGGAAATATTCTCGCATGGCGTCACATAGTGGCGAATGCACCCGTAATAACGAAAGTCTTGTCATGTATATATGAATATTTTCGGAAACGTCATTGTGACAATACTGACACGACGATATGATGCAAGAAATATTGCGCCGTATCGCCGTTCTGTAATGTACAATATGTATACCAATTTTGCCTTGCACTCGTCCGAAACAAGTATATATATATATATATATATATATATATATATATATATATATATATATATATATATATATATATATATATATATAAATATATATATATATATATATATATATATATATATATATATATATATATATATATATACACATATGTATATACATATGTCGGTCTCCCTCACGGGACCGAAAGTGAAACGCCCGAACACGCAAATATCGGAAGGCAAAGATCGAAAATCGAACGATCTTAAGTCGAAAGATCAAAAAAAAAGGGTGCATGGTAAACGGTACTATGTATGTACATATATATAATATATATATATGAGTGGCATGCGGTGAAATAATCTCTCTATTTGTCATACAGCCTTGTTTAATGTGCGCGCGCAGGATACGGGAAGAAAAGCCTGTTCCTCTTGTTCCTGATGTATCCTGCTCGCGCAAATTAAGTGAGGATGTACGACGGGGGGAGAGACCCCTTTTTATTGCAACAAAATGTCAAAACAAAATGTATGAACACGAATTACCTAAACACAATCTGCTTTAGATCATCGACTTTAGAGAGTCTTTAATTAATATTATGTATTAGATGTATTATGAGCATTTATAAGATATGTAAATATGTAGGTTTTTCCGATCTTTTTCCTATTATGCTGTACATTAACATTAGAATAATATAATACTATGATTACTAACAAAAATAAAATAAAATTGTAAAATAGAAAATGATCAGTAGATCAGTAGCTATTAAAATAGATATAAGATGTATTGTGAAAATAATTTAGTAATAATAAAAAGCATTTAAAAATCAAAAAAATAAATATTATACCATCATAAAAATAATACGTTAGCAAAACAACCATTATAAAATAATATTGTCATGCTTAACTATAAAATTAAATTAAAATTGTATTGATCAATAATGTTAATAGTAACATAAAATATCAAACTAAATTATCAATTTTAGATCATAAATTTATTTGGTACCTATCTATTTACATATGTATGTATTTATAATTTATTTCAATTTCAATCATCTTAGATACAATTGATTTTATGTTCGTTTAAGGGAAAAGTACGTGTATTATATTATAAACATATGTATGTATTTTTGTATACATACATACATATGTATGTATATATGTATAATTTAATTTTGAAACGGTTTTTTTGTGGATTTTGAAACGAAGTCGAATTTATTCATTCTTTGTCAGACGGCTTCGAATGTAGTAGATGGCAATCTCATGAAATAATCTGTTTATGGTCTGACGGTCAAATAGGAATGGCTTTGCGGATTCATCCCTGAAAATCTCTAGGGATAAAAACGAGTGTCACCGACACAATACAATCCATGTGTGGTACAAGTTCTTACATTATTACATACAGCATTTTTACTTATTAAACACACTCGCCTTATGCGAGTGTGTTTTTGTAATAATGAATAATTAGCATAGTCAAGTTTTTTTAACGAATTCTATACGGTTTTGATGGTGGATTGGTTGAATTTCTGACCTGAATTTTAGCTTTATCTATGTACGTAGTAACAATAGATGAAGTTTTGTGTTCATGCGAAAATTCGAACTCGAGATTTTGACTGATTTGAACTCAGAATCGATTACTGATCACGTTTTCATGAATACCGTTAGTCATATCGAACTGAAACTTAGTATCGGTTACTGAAATTCTTATCGACACGACGTAATTTTTTTTCAAATTTTTAAGTTGACTGGAAATGGTACCTCCCCTTATATGTACATAGGTTTCCTCTTTTTTTCAGTTTTTGAATTAAATTATCTCCCAAACCGCTAACTGAATCGGAATAAAATTTTTTTACATGTAATAGAAATAATAATCTTTATAACCTTATATTTTTTAAATATTTTTATCTGAACCGAAAATAGTACTTTTACTCTAGAGAATCGAGGTTTTTTATGTTTTTCTCAGAAACCTTTTGGTTTATTAAACTGAAATTTCATATCAAGAAGTTTAAGTTGAATACCAAGTCATTTATAAAATTTGGTTAGCATACGTCAACCGGAAGTGGCAGTTTACTCTTTTTCGATTTTTATTCCACTATTCTTTCACGAAAAAAATCAAGTATAATTCTTGTATTAATGTGATGAAAAGAAAAAAAAAATCACTAAATTTAATAAACCGGAATTGGGATTTTTTCATCTTAGAAAGGTCAAAAATGTTGTCGCCTGGATTCTGTCCATACCCATATATATGTATGTATATACACACATATATATATATATATATATATATATATATATATATATATATATATATATATATATATATACATACATATATATATATATATATATATATTTTTATTATTATTATTATTATTTTTATTTTACATATATACCAGGAAGGCCTTACAGGTAAATCCCAATGCGCCTTCCTGGCCAATTACAAATACAAATGCAGCATTTTTATTATAAGTCGTTGAATTGCGAGACACTGAAAAAACTCGCAAATTAACGAGACATCTATGAATTGTACATAAATTTTTATTGTACATCAATCAAATTTCAAATAATGGTGACATAGTAGGTAGGAAGGATTTTTAGCCAATTTTTTTTTCCGGGAACCGTTTCAACAATGAAATCAGAGAAAATTGGCAAACTCTGATAGGAAACGATCAACCTGGAGTCACAAGTCCAGGTCTGACCAACAGCATACTCTGAAAAATTCATTTTCATTCAATATATATATATATATATATATATATATATATATATACATACATATATATATATATATATATATATATATATATATATCTATATCTATAGCAGATCTATATCTATAGCAGTCGATGATCTAAAGCAGATTGTGTTTAGGTAATTCGTGTTTATACATTTTGCTTTGACATTTTGTTGTAATAAAAAAAGGGTCTCTCCCCCCGTCGTACATCCTCACTAAATTTGCCCGAGCAGGATACATCAGGAACAAGAGGAACAAGCTTTTCTTCCCGTATCCTGCTCACGCACATTAAACAAGGCTGTATGACAAAAAGAGAGATAATTTCACCGCATGCCACTCATATATATTATATATATGTACATACATAGTACCGTTTACCATGCACCCTTTTTTTTTGATCTTTCGACTTAAGATCGTTCGATTTTCGATCTTTGCCTTCCGATATTTGCGTTTTCGGGCGTTTCACTTTCGGTCCCGTGAGGGAGACCGACATATGTATATACATATGTGTGTATATATATATATATATATATATATATATATATATATATATATATATATATATATATATATATATATAAATCTTCACAGGCCTTTTTTAAAAATTTTTCTAATCATAAATTTATTTCCCAAATGATAATCAAATTCTGAAGATGCAAGGGATCTATAAAAATATACAGTATGGCATTAAGTAACAATAAAAAAAGAGAATTGTCAGAGACCATCTAGTAAGTGCGTTAATTTTATTTTATTTTTACATATACCAGGATGGTCTAACAGGTTGACCCCAATGCGCCTTCCTTGACAATATTAATTACAATCATTGCAGCATTTTTATTACATCAATCGCTGTATTTCGAGAGGCCGAAGAACACGAAATTAGCAATTAATTAATCCATAGAGGCAATTAATTAATCCATTGTACATCCAATTCAGATATTTGTGACAGCGGGTGGGACGATTATCCATATTGATGGATCCAAAATTATTTATAGTCATTCACCACCTACAGCTGGATGAAAGCTTCTTCAACCCGCTTTCATACGCCATATTTTGAGCAACTCTCATCCATCCCATCTCACACATTTTTCTATTAATTTCATCCACCCATCTCCCTTGTGGCCTACCTTGCACCCTTTTACATCCGCTCGGTTAATATTTGAGAACTTCTTTCGTCCATTTATGGTTCAGAGGCGCTTAAAGAGCAAAAACCTAACGAATTGGTAGTCCGATTGTGAGATTTAATTCACAATTCACAATTTTGGGGGGCGGGGTGTTGATTCCGTATTGCCTGTACTTGACCAGAAGAACAGGGATATCATTGATACCCTGATTATCGGAGATTGATAAGATGGCAGCAGAGGCACTACTCTAGTCACGTGACCTACCCATTGCCATTTCAATCGATTTACCCTCTCCACTTTATCAACTACCTTTTGTCATACCCACGCATTCTTGTTGCCGAGCTCTTCTCATTAAGTCGAGCATACGGCGTTTCATACTTAATTCTGGCAATGAATGGCCAAGCTTTGCATCGCTGATGGATTAGGAAAATAATAATATACGTATTGGGATAATGGGATACCACAGTCCTGTTTCGAAGTAATATATTGTTTTCATGTCAATGATTATTATACAATATCTCCGTAAGCATACATATATTTATTTGGAAATATAATATAATAAAAATAATATACACACATATGTATATATTTATTTAGAAAACAAGAAGCTGAAAGATATTATTTAAATATTCTGTAAGTGTCGTTTTTTAATGAGATGTTGAGACTGGTTTGACATCTTTTCGTTGCATATGGAAAATTAAAATTACACACGAGGCCATGTGAACATCGGCAAAATACAAGCATTACTAGCATTAGAAAAAACACGCTAGTAAATTTTCGATTTTTTTTTTGACGGTATTTAATTAAATTGCGATTTTATTTTAGTGTGAAGATTTTATTAAAATATTTTCATATCTTTTATTTTCTTATTATTTTACTAAGCCTGTGTGTGTCGAAGTGCGATCTTCAGCGTTTGCATTTGCGAGAGTTTCTCTCTTTCAGTACATTGAATTTGCGAATTTCTAATTCAACGGAAACACAGATAGCGCGAAATGTTGTATATGTGCACATTTCGCGTAACTTTTAAAGCCATTTGCATATCCAACAAGGGATATATGTACATAAGTGTGCGTGTCTACAAATGAATAAATGAGTCTCTTCATAACGAACGAAAATTTTCTTAAGACGTACCTAATTACTTTTTACAATACGGTACAAAATATGTATAATACATTTATGACGAAGATAACGTGATAATTATTGCAGTATACAATATTAATATTGTTTTGAGATTGTAGAAGTTGTGTTTTATGTCATCAAATAGCGCTAATTGGTGCTATAATTAACGGTCTTATATACAGCAATCTAATATTATATTTTATGGATGGATACATACACATATGTATGTTCATACATATCTACATAGGTATATAAATCAGATCTTTATATTGCTGCATAAAACAAACAGTTTTAATCTATTTTTGTGGGATTTTCATAGTAGCATAGATCAATGGTTAGCGTGTAATGCTTTCAACTATGTGGTCACGGGTTCAATCTTAAATATATGACTCCAAGGTCGATCGTTTCCTATCAGAGTTTGCCAATGCATGTGATGTCATTGAAACGGTTACAAAAAATGAGCTATTAAGCTATATATTACATAAATAAATAAAATAAAATGGCAACTTTGTCATATTTCTCGCAAAATTCGAGTTTACAGCATCACGAATTCGCTGCCATTTAGAAACTGCTGCAAATTTATTAAAATTTGTATGTACATATGTAAATAAAAATCTCATTAAATACAAATTGAAGAACAATTTGCTATCCATACTAAAGCGATTTTTAGTCATAAAATTTATGTATGAAAAGCTTTGATAGACATAAACCCAGCTTCCTATTCATAAGACATTTTACGGTTTGCGAAGAAAATTTTAAATTTCATTTCCCTCAGTTCTTTAGTTAAATGAGAAGGCCCGTTTTTGGGATTTTGAAAGACATGGTCGTTAAAACGAGATCTTGACACAGTGTGCTCTTCCTTATTAGAGAAAGTATTACATATGTATTATTTTTTTAAATTTTATTATGTATTATATATGTATTATATTATATAATATTTGAGCTGTACTGTACGAACCTACATATGTCCATTATCAGTACATGGAAATGACGTTAAATTCATACTCCCTAGTATGTATTGAAACATATATAAAAAGTTTAGAATGACTTTATAAATATGGATTATTTATACATTTCAAAAATCGGGAACCGCAATTTGGTTATGTCATTTAAAAAAATTTAAAATAAAAAAAAATCTTATGATTAAATTCACGCATTGTATAAATTGTATACTAAATACCGATTGTTAATATGTAAAAATGATGTATTCAGCTTTACTTACGTTGCCACTGAGACAGGCGATTTTCAGATGCACAATTTTGGTAACAGCCCTGACGAAAATCATTTTGTCACCGGTCTATTACACACAATTATACTATTATATATGAAACACAAATATTATATAATTCGCTGACGAAAATTGACACTGATCACTCACTGACAAAAACTATTCACTGACATTACTCGCATCAACTTCCGTCCAATTGTCCGCCGCTGCGGGAAAACTCGCGCTTTTCGCGACAGCTCCTCCTCATTTCTGCACACTGTTTCAAAGTTTAAATATGTATTCGAAACGTTACCGAGCCTCTTGTGTAAGATTTTTTTCGGCAATTTGTGAATTCGCTACGCACGAACGCCTGAAAAATTCGTCGAAGAGTTTCCGCGTAAGAATATATGTACATATGTATGTACATATAATATGTACATATGTACATATGAACGCCATGTGCTATTATTGGTCACTTTCGCATACGTTTGTGAAACAAAGCGTTTCCTGTGTTTATTTTCATTTTATTTTATTTTTTTGCAGTAGTGGGTGACCCCGGAAGTGCATATCGGCTTTTATAACGAAAGATATGTAATAATATAAAGTTTTTACTGCTAATTAATAAACATTTGATTTGCGCAGTAGATAAAATATTTTGCAAATAATATGTAAATCATACAATATTGTGCGGTCGTTTCTAATATTTATAAATTTAAAATTTAAAGCCCCAAATTAAATACAAATACAATGAAATATAATTAATATTATAAAAATATCCTTTATTTGTTTTGATTATAAAAAAAATGCTTAACTCCTTGAAACTCCAAAGTGAGTTAAAATTTGAAGGCGATATAATGTACATATTTTTCAATGGCGAAACCTTGCAAAAAATGCAATTTCTAAAATCGCTTTCAATTGTACCATCCGATTGTTTGGTGTATTAAAAATTTCAACTAAAGATCAAAAATCAAAAAAAAAAAAATATATATATATATATATACATTTTAAATATAATCATTCTAAATTTGAAACTAAATTCAAATAGTGGTAACGATCGAGGGGAGGTGGTCAATTTGGTCAATTTGGTCAATTTGGTCAATTTGGTCAAGTGGTCAAACTCTGATAGGTCGATAGATAAACGATCGACCAAGAGTCACATATATCAGGACTGGCCAGCAACACCCGGTAACCCCTCAGATGTTGGAAGTACACGCTAACTACTGACCTAGGTTGCTGGTTTATCCGTTCATAATCATATCTCGAATAGAAAAGTTTCAATATCAATTTCTCAATCAATGGATCCAAACTACTAACGATTTTTGTGTAAGCGTGAGAGTATAGGTGAGTTTTAAGAGTGAGACATTTATTTTGGATATTCTAGAAATTTACATCTCTCATTTACGATTTGAGATTTGTTTGCGTGACAGAAAAAAGCGGGTCGTTTAGTGATAGCATTGTCATTGCTTCAATAATATCCTTTGCAAGATGTTCAAAAATTGACCGAATCCGAAATATCTTAAAAAAATTGTGTCTTTGAAAAGCTGATGAGCCCATTCGACTTATTTCGAAATCTTTTCTATTTTTTTACATCATTGAGTTATGTTGCGTACGAACCAAACCAATGAACGGCTTCTGGGCCGTTCGTTGGTTTTTATCAACTTTTTAAACCAGTAGCGTAAAAAATTTTCGAAATACAAATTAAATTTAAAAATTGAAATTAAATATCAAAATTAAAACTATTATTATTATATTAAAATTAAATTCAAATATCAATATAAAATTATAATCATTATATTAAAATTAAAATTAAATATTGAAAGTTAAAACAGAACATGCACAATTTAAATAAATTTTCGAGATTGACTTAAAATTAGATCATCGACAATCACATACAGGTAATCCTCGGCTTACGATGTTTTGACTTACGAAGATACGCACTAAGATCGAAAAAAAATCAAAGAATTATTATTTTTACTTCCCTGTAAAGCACAGTTACTGAGAGTATATCATGTATTAGTATGGGTGATCCAACGATCGTCGCTAAGTCGGTTTGTTGTCGGTACATCAAACGGTTTTTTTATTCTTCAATTGTTTCTCTCGTCGAAATAAATCAGCTCAGAGGTAAAATTTATCGGATAATGTGTGATTATTAATTTTATTTCGACGAAAGAAAAAAAAAACCCTTTAACAAATCACCGACATCGGTTTTTTTGTCGCATTGATTTCAATCATCGACGGATGAATACATAGCACGACTTTTAAGAAATAATAACAAGATTATTTTTCGCTCGTAAGCAGAGAAATTATAATATCTCTCTGGTTGTAAATGCGTATCATCGTAATTCAAAACATTGTTGTAATTCAAAACATCAACGATGATCTAATTTTAGCTCAATCTCCTCTTTGGCTTAATTTTGATATTTTAATTTAATTTTTATTTCGATGTTTTCTATCCTACCGGTTTAAAAAGTTGGCCCAGAAGCCGTTCGTTGGTTATGTCCGTACGCACCATTATACAACTATCTGATTGGAAGCAATTGCATTTTTTTACGCACGAAATAAACGATAGACATTTCAATAACGCGCCGAGTGGCATTAAAATAGTTATATACCTACGTAAATGTCAAAAGACATACTATGAACCGTGCATCATTTCGCAGAATCAACGATCTAAATGCACGAAAACACACGACCTAAAAATATTACGAAATGTCATTTTTTTTTCATCACTATTATAATTATGATTTTTTTCATCGAAAGTCCCAAAGGTGCATTTTGAAAGGCCACGACGGCTTCTGACCTGATTTTCACAAATACAAAATTCGGCAATGTGTGCGGTTGCGCTCGATACGTTCGTCTTTTGGCGGGGGTGGTTTATACCCCAAATCCTCCCCCCCCCATAACCTTTTCCATAGGTATGGGTGTCAACCTCGTAACGGTTATCTTTGACCTTTCGGAAGAACTCCTAGAACCCCGTATCCGGGATGCGGCGGGTCATCATGTCAGATTAGCAAAACTAATCGCTATCCCCGACGAATGGGTTTGTAACACCTACATATGTATGTATGTACATGTATATGTACACAAAATTTTGCATACAAGGCTTGACAATTCTTTAATGTTGACACACGTGTTCACCGTTAACGAACAGTTGCTTCATTTACATTGATAAGACGACATATAATAATAGAAATTTAAATATCTCTTCAGCTTCCAGGTATATTTATTTATATATATATATATATATATATATATATATATATATATATATATATATATATATATATATATATATATATATATTTAGATAACATATGCTTTTATTGTGTGTAACTTTTGTAGTTATTTTCAATTCACGTGTATTATATGTATGTATGTACTTCGAACTAACTTTTAAATTTTAGAGATGAATAAATATGCACATTAATAGATATGTGATGTTTATTACGTAAGGAACAACGATTGTTTTCTAAATGCTAATACGTTATTAAATATCCGTTTATAGACATTATTTTAATCCAATTTTCAAGTATGGTCATGCAAAGTTGATCCCATGTTAATTTAGCGTCATATCAAGATTATTTAAAATTAATTTTACGATTTGTTGAATCTATGTATTATATAAAATTATGAGATCGTCATAATGATGTAATTCAACATTTAAATGCTGACTATAAGGTTGTTTGCTTTGTCTGTATTTGCCTATGAAATTTACGTGCAGATGCGACGTCAAATCGAGGACACAATTGGACACATACATATGTACATATGTATGTACATATTACTAAGCTGCGTTCTAATCCAGGTTCAATATTTTTCAGATCAATTTATTTAAATGCATTATAAAGTAAGTAAACCACCAGTTTATCATAATGTTATATGTGTTTTTTTTTAATAAAATTGTTCTCTATTGCCTACATTTGTTAAATGTTAGTAAACGGGTAAAATCTAATACAAATTCGTGTTAGTCATCTTCAAAGTAGTAGGTACATATGTATGTATGTGGTTAAGTAGCCTTGATCTGCCACATACTTATTCCAACGGCCATGCCTCTTTTGGAACCTGCTCTAAAACTCAAATGCCCGAGATAGGTTTTTGAGCTGTTTTTCCTATTATGCTGTACATTAACATTTGAATAATATGCAATAATACTATGATTACTAACAAAAATAAAATAAAATTGTAAAACAGAAAAGGATCAGTAGATCAGTAGGTATTAAAATAGATATAAGATGCACTGTGAAAATAATTTAGTAGTAATAAAAAGCAATAAAAAAAAAGAAGAAAAAAAATGTCCAAGAAGGTCTCTACTTGTTATTTCGTATCTCTGGATAATATTGGTTTCATCGACGCTCGTATTTTTTTAGAAGAACAACCATTAGACGTTATCTCACCTACGTGCTCCTCTTTCGATTTCTTGTTATTATTTCAAACATACATATGTATATTTGTCAATATTTTTCGCCGTTTAGTGAAAGATTTACGCTCAAAGTTCAAGGTTTGCGTCTACATTATATCAATGCCAAAGCAGTTTGATTAAAATCATTATCATTCAAATATGAAATTATAAAACTGTACCAAAAGTTCATATTTAATTTATATTGCTCAATTTATTTACTTTTGGATCATGTGATTCTCGATATAATCGATTACACAGATAAACAAAAAATCACGTTATTTACTTAGCAGGGTAGTGACTAATTAATTTTAACAAAGTTTGATCTACTGAATTCGACTATGAGAATGATTTTTGTTGTAGTAAAAAAAATCGCTAGATAATTAATTATAAATATTTTTAACAATAATAAAACCCGATAAATATAAAAACGTCTGATTATTGATTCCAGTACTCACTTTCACCACAGCAATACTAGATTTTGAGTTAATGACTGCAAAAAAAACAAAAATCTGTAAAAATTTCGCATATTTTTATACGCTCATATGTATCTCAATAACAGCTCATATAATAAAAATCAATGTTATATTCGAATTCCATGAGTCAACTTTTCAACTTTTTTTGTTGCTTAGTGTTATCAAATATTCGTATAACGCGTATCACTTTCAACTACATACATACATACATATGGTGTCTAGTTGACATGCACAATTCTATAAAAAACCTACATATGTATAACCAGGCAAAAAATATTTACTTATAAAATTCTCTCGGGATCCATCTAGTCCTAGACAATCCACGTGGTCTATCAGCTGAGTGTGGACAGGATCCACATTTTTTTTAGATTTTATGTAATATTTAACTATTTTTATATTTCAATTCTACAGTATGAATCATGTGTTATATATTATAAATTACCAATAAATGTATGACGTTAATTAGTTAAATTGTATAAAATAGTGTTTAATCCTCCCATATGATTGACTTAACACCTCAAAGCGAATATTCGTGTTTTTTACTACATAAAATATTTTTCACAGGGTTGTATTAATGTATAATGCCCTTCCTGAGTGCGTCAGGTCCTGTAAGACCGTAGGACATATTCTTACGATATGCAAGGAGACACTTCTGTGACGAATAGTAGATATAGTGTATTCGGTTTATGTAGTTAATGGGTCTACCTCAGTAGTTAATATATGAAATATGTTGATATAAATTTAATTAGCTTATTAGTTAATATTTTATGTCAATAAATAAATAAGTCTTTAAATTTATATGTACATACATTATACATAGATAATTATTTTCTAATTATTAAGTCTTTACACCTTTACTTATATACAGGTTCGTTTATATTTATAATTCAGCACTGCAACTCAACAGATCGGCACAAAGCAGCACGGAAAAGACTACTTCTATTCATAATATACAGCACCGCCCGTTTTCGCCACATGCATACTTATTTTGAACGAGTGCAAGGTAAAATCCGAAAATATTCATGTGCGCATGAGAGCACTTTCGTTGGTGCACTCGCCACTATGACGTCACATCATGGGTGAATATTTCCACAGTGGATAAAGAAAAACAGTTCAGTTTCGTACGTTTCGGTTGTATGTTCTGCTGTATGTACATACATATAATATGAGTAGATCGTACCGGCTACTGCTGTTTCGATACGCCACGTATGTACATACATATACATATTACGGAACGTATGAATATTTTCATATAGAATTTTATTAGTAGAATTTCTATTTGATTTGGTCACATGTATGTACATACATAGTAAATATTGAAAAGATTGTAAATTATAACATATAAAAAAACATTAATTATTTGAACCTATATTCCGGAGTCTTATCGCGCGATTGCGCGATAAGGCAGTACAATGCAATCATGGCGCAATTTCGACCGAAAGGACATTTATATGCAAATGACGCTCGTTTGTTTGTTGGCGAATCTTCTTAATAATAAATACCTAATTGTTATCGCGAACAAAATCCATTTAAGTTTTCACAGCAAAAAGTCCCTTTAACAGCACAATCCTTTAATCCAGACCGATCGAAAACCTTTTCAAGTCAAGCAATCTACGTTAATTTCAATCTTCTTTCTTTTCGTCGCTAATAGGGATCCCGAACGTTTCGACTTTTGCAGAAATTACATTACGATTTTTTGAACCGACTAAATAAATTCAAAGTAAAATTCCGATAAAAACTGAGAAGACCTTTTAATTCAAATGAATCCATTTTGAAATCATTATTAAAAATAAATCGCGTTTCTTTAATATTAACACATCGAAAGTAAGCTGACCTGAAATTCTAACCTTTCGTAAATAAAAAAAACCTGACCAATATGACTTGACTTTATCTATATATTTGACGAATAAAAGTGTCAAAAACAAAAATTCGACATTTATGTACAAATATCGGGTATGAAAACGTTCTCGATACACACTTGAGAGTAGCTACATATGTATGTAGTATAGGAAAACTCACACAGTTGGATTTTCAGTAAAAAAAAGTTCAATTTCCAGTTGTCGGATTTTGTTCATATTTTTTTTATCCCTATGTAGATTATAATCATGAAATATCAAGAAAAGAGAAATAATTAAAAAATGATATGTTTTAAAAAAAACTACTGCTTTCATTTGAGGTAAAAATATTTATAAAATACTAATAAGCGGGCTCTTCGCTCACCCGTGAAAATCGCGCCGCGACTCAATGAGTGTGGTGACATCTTTTTACTACTTTTTTACTAACCCCTTAGCGCCAGTGGCGTAGCAAGAAATTTTGGGCCCTGATGCAAAAATTTCTCCCCACTTCCTGGCCAGATTGTTCGCTCCTGATTTTATTTCTTCGTATGAATTTCGTAATTTACTAACATTCTCATACATATATACGATTCAACACCAAAGTGGTTTCGTCTAAACTTTAAAGTAAGATTTCGTTTCTGCAATGTTTTCTTACTCAAGCGGATCCACGCCTGATTTGTTATTGGCACGCCTACTTAGCTTATACGCAAGTGTATAACAGTGGCGTACGGTAAAATTGTTACAAAGCAAGCGTGGGCCGTGATGCTTTGCATCATTCTGCGAAATGGTAGCTACGCCACTGGACTTCGCACGAAGTTCTCCGCCAAAAACGGGGATCGTCGCAAACCGGTATTCGACAGCTCGGCGACGAAGGAATCACGTTTTCACCGTGTGTGTGAGTCGAAATGTGAGTGTGTGCGTTTCGTTTCGTCGTCGTGACGCGTCCCTTCGTCGCGGAACAAAACATGGGGGACGCTGCGAGGCGCGAACTCGAACGCGCGAAACGCACACACTCACATTTTGACTCATACACACGATGTTCGCGGCCGCGCACGGTGCGAGTGAAGAGCCCGCTATACATATGTACATATACACATATTTATCCATATTTATAATATTAATTGTAAAATGTTTTAGCTTTATCCAATGAGCGGCTTGGAACATAAATAGATCCAAAACAATAAAGGTAGATGAGATGTGACATACATATGTACCTACATATTTACATATATATGTATATAAGGAGAGGTAAAAATGTAGAAAAGCGTTTGACGATAAACATTTCATTAATCAATATTAAGTTTCAGTGTCATAGTATTGAAGATGTTCGAATTATCTCCAAAATACACACACACACACACACACACACATTTTTACAAGCCTCTAATTAGTTTTCTTTCTCAAAAATTTGATCTAAAATTCCTAGTCTTAAAATCGTTTTGAAACATTTTTTTTATTAAAATTAGAGTTTGATACAATTCAGCTAAAATTTCGAGGATGAATTTTGTCACTATCACAAAACTTCATCTGCTACTATGTACATATGTACAAATGTATGTATGTACATACATATTAGGCACATCAACATGAATAATATTTTTCATACTTATCACAGTGTTGTATTTATATTTTTTATTTTTTGGTTATGATAAAGAATTGACCTCGGTCATTTTGCTTGTAGAAATTAGTTGACGAACAATTGAACTATTGGTATAGCGGCCTTCAAAGGCGACTACACTGTTCGACACGAAAAATGGTTCAGAGACGAGATATGACTTTTCTTATAGATCTATGCCCAGTAAACACGAATCTGTTAATAAAAAATGTTGATTGGCTCGAAATTCGGAAATATATGTGTTTTCTAAACCGCGCGATTTTTGTATATCTTGGTGTTGTTCGGTCGATGTCTCAAAATCTGTCAATTTCCTGTTCAAAATGAATATTGGAATCTATATTCAGGTATTTTATCTTTCATTTTTAGTACTTTTTAGCTTTCAAATCTCTCTAAGTAGTCGGCCAGTTCCCAATCAAAAGTCAAAATATACGTATATATATATATATATATATATATATATATATATATATATATATATATATATATATATATATATATATATATATATATATATATATATATATATATATATATATATATATATATATATATATATATATATATATATATATATATATATATATATATATATAGTACGTATTTTCACTTAGGGTTTTTCCCACTGTTAATACTATTTTATATCGAGTATTTTCTGTTGAAACATGTTTTTTGGATAGTGTTCTAGCCACACTATTTTTTGTTTTCGTTTAAAAGGGTTAATTGGAAGTGTGCTGAATTTTAAATCGGTAAAATTGCGAGTTAACATCTCGTACTATTATTTACTCGTATTTACACGAATCTGAATGGAATTAATAGGGATAATATATTAAATTGTCTTTATATGAGAATTAAATAAAATTCCGACTTTCCGAAAAATTATATTTCGACTTTTTCTTCAAAAAATCTATTGATAACTGGCTTACCTCGATAAAATAAACGAATTTTTGTTATCAATCCACATGAATAATTGAGTAATGTAATAATTTTAATTAAAATGTGCGAAGACGACTATACATATGTATGTATAGGTACAATGTATACAGGGCTACTAAATAAAAATTTTAATGAATTGGGAACTAAAATCGTAAAAACTTAAAACGTAATCAATATTCACGTGTTAAGCGAGCGCCGGTATGTTCTGGTACACACGAAAGATTTTTAGTTACACATCATGACAAATTACAGGGCCGTGGAGTCGTTTAAATACGACTTCGACTTCAATTTTAAAAATGGAAAAAATATTTTTTTTACTTTTGATGTAAATTATTAACTTTTAATTCAGATTTATTTTCTTTCAACATTTTGTATTTTTTATTTATGAACATATGAGCCGTTATAATTTAAAGTGGCATACATAAGTCCACTTTTCATAATTTCCATAAATATCTCGCAAAACATTAAATAAAATGTTTTGCGTTTAACAAAATAACGTTTAGGTTGATTTCTTTCTATGTTAAAATAAATTCTGAATATAACCATTAGATTATATGTATGAACCGTTATATTTGAAAGTTGCATAAGTCCACTTTTCTTCTTTTCGAGTAAAATTTTGCAAAACATATATAGTTTTGCGCTTAACAATATTTAAAAATACTGGTGGTTCGTTTATTGTGCTTTTCCGACATTCTAGACATATGGAAGTGATAAGAATATGAATTAGGTTAAACATAAATAGTGTTTTTGGCTCATGTGTACATACAAGACACTAATAAAATTTAAGCATTTGCGTAACGGATTTTTTGAATATTAGACCTATCCTAAATTTGACCAATTAATAATTTCTTAATTAATAAAAAAATAGAAACACCGCGTCTCGTATTGTTGAATCACTTTATATTGGTTGACACGATGCGAGTAAACCCAGACCGAGTATCTCGGAAGTTATTCGTAACGTCGCGACGTCCGAGTAACATTCGAGTAACGTACGAGTAGCGTCCAAATTAGCGGACTTCGTTTGAGTGCACACGTATCGTGCCAACCTGGTATAAGTTAGTAATTCAATATCCATATACATATGTACATTGATGGATTCGGAGTCGTTAAAATTTTGACGACTCTGAATCCGACTATACAGATCTGCATACACTTGTTGAGTCGCAACCAGTGGCGTGCGGTGAAAATCTCCCTATTTTTGTTATGCAGCCTTACTTTAGGCGAAAACACAGAGCACGGACGTGGCATGTGGAACGTGGAAGTTTTCCTACATTTCTTCAAATATGGGATACACTGTTATCGATCACTGTCAAGCAAGGATAAATACAAGTATACAATTTTACTGAAAACGTTCCAGGAGGTCATTTTGGGACGGTGCGTGCTGGGCGTTCCATGAATATGTACAAGGCACGGCCCATTTTTTTCGCATATTTAAAAGTATCTAAAAAAACCACGTGCCATGTGCACCGCTGTGTGTTTTCGCCCATGACGGCGATAACGGTGTATCCCATATTTGAAGAAATGTGGAAGACCACCCACAGCGGAGAGCCATGCACACGATGTGCCGTTCATCACTGAGTTTTCGCTCTAAGTGTGCGCGAACAGGATATAAGGGGACTCGTTATGACTAGAGGTATGACCGCAAGCGTGCTTTTTCCAGGAAACAGGGCAAACTATAAAGCTAAAGAGCATAAAAAAGGTTCATCATAAAAATTAACAAAGCACGGCGAACAATGAAACTGCGCAAAGTTGGTCCGATCTTTAGTTATGACGTCACCTATGCCCCTTGTATTTTGCTCGCGCATACGTAAGTAAAGGGCGCTACAGACGCTCTGGAATATCGGAGCGGTATGTCTTGCGGCGACCGATGTTGACGCAGACCGTAGCGTGTGTAGGAACATTCACCGTCAGGTCGAAGCGCATTCAGTACGCCGCACATCGAACCAAATTCTGTTCGTTCGCCGCACGGTCAATCGCAAGACATGCCGCTCCAATATTCCAGAGCGTTTGTAGCGCCCTTAAGGCTGTGCGACAAAAAACAGGTAGAATTTTACGGCACGCCACTGGTCACAATTCAATATCAAGTAAATAAATAAATGCGATTCACTCGAATTGTCAACGACTCCGATCCCACAGCCCTGACAATTCGGCGAACGATGAAATTCTACTTAGCGCGCGAAACCGGTCGAGTTGCCCATTCGCGCGCGGAATTTTTCGCACGAGTACACAACGATCCACTTATCGCGCAACCTAACCTACAATAAAACAGACGTTTGGCAAAATATTCATATCGTACGCTTTCACCGATCGATCGAAAATTATACGACGGTGACCTTTTGAATGTATGTATGTAAATGCGACATGCGCGCGCGCAACGGTTCGTCACGCACGAAAACTTCAAATGACCGCGTCTGCACTTCGCACGGATCACCCGTGTTTGTGTGATTTTTGAAGTTTGAAACTCCAGTGGTGGTGGTGGGGGGAAGGGGGGGGGGCTCGCGTTAGCTAGTTTACGTACGAATTCATGGTGGGAGTTTGGGGCTAGCGCGCGCGACGCGTTCGGCACGACGCGACGCGCACGAGCACTGGCACGATCAAGCGCGCGGCACGACGCGGCACGCCATGTGGGACGCGGCACGCGGCACGCAGCATGCAGCACGCAGCACGCAGCACGCAGCACGCGTCAACCCACCGCTCAACCGTTTTCGAACTGAAGCCTCCGTAAGCCACGGCCGCTGCTCGGGAGTGATATCACCGCAACGCGACTCGCCGCCAATCCGGTGCCGCCGATCCGGTGGTCGACGCGGAATGGACGCCTCTTTATTTATTTCGCTTTTTTATGATTATCACTGTCGTTTTTTTTTTGCCGTGGCCATTCTTGTAGTTTTGTCTCGTCCGCATTACCTATTTGCATCTGTAAGTGATTCGTCGAAGGGCGACCGCTTCGACGGCGCGACTGCTGCCCTCTAGAGCGGACACTCTTAACATGTTTCTTATCACCGAACCGGCGAGTGCATGTCGACGTATTGATAATATAGCATCCGGAAGAAAAATAACGAGATGTTTATCAACCAACTAGACTAAGATTTGGGATATATGTACGGACAGAGCGAACAGTTTTTTTAAGTGCTTTTACTATTCATCTTCTAATATATAATTTCGAGACTTTGTATGTTTCTTTGTTTAGAATCCGTGACGTTCAATTTAATAAAAAAAAACAAATAAATATTCAAATAAATTTAAATAACATGAAACTATTCAAATAAATTTAATCAAATGTTTACTATTAGATTAGCCATGTTTAAGCGGTTTATTTTAAAAATACCGAGTGAAGCCGGGTAAAACCAATAGTAGGTATATTGTATTCACAATACATTTACATAATAGCTGCTAATCCAGTAATCATTGTCTATTTGTATTATATGTAAGTACATTATTTTAACGTTAGTGTATACATACATATAAATAAGGCAAAACTAGTTGTAAGTAGAATAAGAAAAAATAAGACAGCTGGGGGTGTTTTTCACAGGTGTGTGCTCATGTACAATGCCCTCCCCGAATGCGTCAGTTCTTTTAAGACCGTGGATGCATTCTTGCGAGGGTGCTAAGAGACACCTCTGTGAGGGACAGTACATATAAGTTAAACATAAAATTTTAGAGTTAAGTAATTAAGAATGTATTTTTAAATTAGCTAAATAGCTAAAAGTATGTATATAAATAAATAAAATATGTTACAGTCCAAGTGTAAATCTCGTTCGTTCATGAATATACTACTGGCCCTTTGCTATCAAAATTTACAGTTTCCAAATTATTATCATTGTCCACAATACGTTCGTAAGCCAAGAATAAATGAAATTAATACCTATTTTACATAGTATTTTAAAATAGTACATATTTTATTCCAAAAACTTCTAGTGTTTCAAGCATATGTATATAGTAAATAAATAAAAAATATATGGTTTTGTACAACCCTAATGAAAAACTATATACTGAAAAGCATGATAAAAAACGATGATAGTATATCAAATTTCGAATGCCCCGTTCACTTGATCCGCCATTTAACATGCATATGTACTAATTTGTTATATGTATGTTAAATGCACAAACTTTTAGGCATAAGTTTGAGTATTCTCAATCGTTTTCTCCGCCTTTCATTGTCTTCTATGTATGCGTATCCTGGGTTGAAATATTTTAATATTAAAAAGCTGAAATGTGAAATAGAGTAACGTTGTAATGCGGTTTCCATGGGATAAATACTTGTTGTTATGACAGCTCAAAATTTTCATTCACTTTCAGACACATGGTGGAAATTTATTTGAAGGTAGCTTGACTTTCAGAACTAACTAGTGTACATATAAACAAACTAGTACGTTCATGAACGCACCGGAGTGAATACTTGGACTGTTTCACAATATAAAAAGTACATCGAATTTGTGAAATTTCCAATTATGTGAAATAGCAAAACATGGCCTTATTTTTGAAAAATGCAAGCCCATTGCTTATATCATTAGGTAAATTATCTGCTGAATGCGTGAATTCTTAAACTGTCAGATGATAATGTTATTCTGACAAGATTTAAAAATTTGTTTGATTTATGAATTATTGAGTATAATATGAGAAGCAAAAGAAGACTTTTCCGTCTACTTGCCTGCAGAAAAATGTAAACATATGTACATACATATATGTATAATCATAATAATAAAAAATGATAATAATAATAATAGTATATAATAATAATAAATAATAACAATAATATATCGATGGCCACCTTTTCAATAAGTTTGCATAGGCGATATTCAAATTTTTCTGTGTCAATATATGTAAATACATATATAATATTATATGTACCTATGTATTGTGAACTTCCACATTATTTTTCTTAAAGAAATACATACGTTCGTTAAAAAGTGTATGTATGTATATCAGTCTTTCATCTTTAAATTTGATGCAATAATGAAGGTATCAGATATTAGATTAGATTAGATTAGAATATATAAAAAATGGCAAACTATGAAAACGATCGGATAAGAGCCAAAATTTTTACTGACTTAGAAGCCGAAGTAAGAAGAGGTATGTAAAAATCGGTGACACGACAACTTGTTCACAGATTTTCCGTAAATCGATGATGCGCTCCAGGCATTTCGTATACGGCCATCTCTTTCTCACCCCGTCTGTTCACCGTGATCTCGTTAACTCTGCCATTACGTATGCAGCCATCTCTTTCACAGACCGTCTGTTATCAGTGAACAGACGGTCTGTTATCAGTGAACAGACGGTCTGTGAAAGAGATGGCTGCATACGTAATGGCAGAGTAAACGAGATCATGGTGAACAGACGGGGTGAGAAAGAGATGGCCGTATACGAAATGCCTGGAGCGCATCATCGGTTTACGGAAAATCTGTGAACGAGTTGTCAGTTAACCGTAAAAATCATCTGTATCATATATTTTGAATACTAAGATTTGACCTCATATTGTGTATTTCAACATACTACACACATATGTATGTACATAAATTAAGTAGAATACTAAGATATGTATGTAACTCGAATAAATACCTATTGTCGAAGAAAAATCACAGTCGCTTGTCACTTGAGTGTGATAAAAAAATATATAAAAACGTTAATGGACAAACGGAATTGTATTTGTTGAAGATGTGTGATTGTCGACGGGAAGTGATTAGAATGCAAAATAAACTGTTAAGAATTCTAAAAAAAGAATAGATGTACTATAGTTAAAATGAAGCAAAATGTATTATTTTGTTCAGACATATGTAGTATGTATGTATGTACATACACACATATGTATATATGTATGTACATCTTATATCTAAACATTAGACATTTTTAAGGTGACTGAAATTTAAGTATCGTCGAATAATTATTGGTGTTGTGTAGAAATTATACAATAACATCAATATTATTTTTTAAATATTTATGTATAATTTTATAATTCCAAAATGATGATCATCGACAACATTGTACATTCATTTACCGTACAATGTAACATTTTTTCATAAATTTTTCTGGTATGTACATGCATATATGTATGTACATATATATGTATACCGATCGTGTATATAGGTATATAATACATACATACATGTAAAAGGAATAGATTTAAATAAAAATAAAATAAGAACCAAAAATAATGAGAGTACATGGAACGAAACGATCTATTATTCTATTATGTATGTCGTACTCGATTTACATAATTGCTCGTACCACAACACATACAAATGTCGTTTTGTAATTGATTTGGTAAAGTTGACCGTTGCAAATTTTAAAGTAACAAGATAAATATATTATTACTGATATGAAAATCTTACCTCATCTTCAAGCGTAACCGGAAATTGTGTTATAGGTTTCACCGCTACGTCTTCCAGTGCTCGAATTCTTCTGTGAAATGAGAAAACAATCTGTCAATCATAAGTTTTCATTTCGGCTATCGAATTTATATATACATACATACATACATATTATAATATATTATGTATTTGATTAGATTGAGCGATAGGTCTCGTGTATAATAACAACATTTGTTTTATCCCGCCTATAACCAGTTAACACCAGATATCATTAAGTACACACAATTTTGACATACACATGTATGTACATATGTAGTAACGATAAAAATATACATATCATTTTTATTTCAATAATACAATAATGTATATGTTTAAGAAAACTCATAGTTGGAAATGACCAATGCAATGCTATATTCTGACTGATTATTTTATACACATTACACCTACGAATGCCCATATTTTATATATATATATATATATATATATATATATATATATATATATATATATATATATATATATATACATGTATATATATATATATATATATATATATATATATATATATATATATATATATATATATGTATATATATATATATATATATATATATATATATATATATATATATATATATACATATGTTACATATATACATATATGTATATAATGATGGGTTGAATGACATAGTAGGGTTTGGGGAGATAAGATATTTTTTATTAACAAACATATTTTGATAATATTTAAACACAACAAATCTTCTAATCTATAATTTGGAAAGAGACTTTGTATGTAAGTATCCTTGGTCGTCGTCGTCGTCGTCGTCGTCGTCGTCGTCGTCGTCCGTAGATCGGTGACGTCATCGAACACGTGATTCGATTTTTTTTTTTTCGATCCATGGGCGCCGATTTGTTTTTTTCGTTTCAATGGATTCACCCCCGCGGGGGCGCAAGGCGAGTAGCTTCATGGTACCCCGCCAGGGGCGCCACAAGGGGCGCAGCCCCGTGGGGCCCCGAAGGGGGCCCGGAGGGCGCAGCCTCATGGGGCGCAGCCCCATGGGGCTCAAAAAGGGGCGCAGCTTTATGGGGCACAGCCTTATCGGCCGCAGCCTTATGGGGCGCAACCTTATGGGGCGCAGTCTTATGGGGCGCAGCCTTATGGGGCGCTGTCTTATGGGGCGCAGCCTTAGGGGCGCAGCCTTATGGGGCGCCGCCTTATGGAGCTTAGCCGCATGGGGCCCCGAAGGGGGCGCAGCCCCATGGGGCCCCAAAGGGGGCGCAGCCTCATGGGGCGTAGCCCCATGGGGCCCCGAAGGGGGCGCAGCCTCATTGGGCCCCAAAGGGGGCGCAGCCTCATGAGGCGCCGCCTTATGGGGCGCTGCCTTATGGGGCGCCGCCTTATGGGGCGCCGCTATATGGGGCGCTGTCTTATGGGGCGCAGCCTTATGGAGCTAAGCCGCATGGGGCCCCGAAGGGGGCGCAGCCTCATGGGGCGCAGCCCCATGGGGACCCAAAGGGGGCGCAGCCCCATGGGGCCTCAAAGGGGGCGCAGCCTCATGGGGCGTAGCCCCATGGGGCCCCGAAGGGGGTGCAGCCTCATTGGGCCCCAAAGGGGGCGCAGGGGGGCGCTGCCTCATGGGGCGCCGCCTTATGGGGCGCTGCCTTATGGGGCGCCGCCTTATGGGGCGCCGCCTTATGGGGCGCCGCCTTATGGGGCGCTGTCTTATGGGGCGCAGCCTTAGGGGCGCAGCCTTATGGGGCGCCGCCTTATGGAGCTTAGCCGCATGGGGCCCCGAAGGGGGCGCAAGGGGGCGCAGGGAGGCGCAGCCTCATGGGGCGAAGCCCCATGGGGCGCAGCCTTATAAGGCGAAGCCCTAAACGGCAACTGCTCATGGGGGCGAAGCCCTAGACGGCATTTAATCATGGGGGCGGAGGGGCGAAGCCCTAAAAGGCATTAACTAAGGGGGGTGAAGCCCTAGACGGCAATTTATCATGGAGACGCGGAGGGGCGAAGCCCTAAAAGGCAACTGATCACGGGGGCGAAGCCCTAGACGGCATTTAATCATGGGGGCGGAAGGGCGAAGCCCTAAAAGGCATTAACTAAGGGGGGCGAAGCCCTAGACGGCAATTTATCATGGAGACGCGGAGGGGCGAAGCCCTAAAAGGCAACTGATCACGGGGGCGAAGCCCTAGACGGCATTTAATCATGGGGGCGCGGAGGGGCGAAGCCCTAAAAGGCAACTGATCATGGGGGCGAAGCCCTAGATGGCAATTAACCATGGGGACGTGGAGGGGCGAAGCCCTTATCGGCAACTGATCATGGGGGCGAAGCCCTAGACGGCATTTAATCATGAGGGCGCGGAGGGGCGAAGCCCCAAAAGGCATTAGCTAAGGGGGGCGAAGCCCTAAACGGCAGTTAATCATGGGGGCGCGGAGGGGCGAAGCCCTAAAAGGCATTAACTAAGGGGGGCGAAGCCCTAGACGGCATTTAATCATGGGGGCGCGGAGGGGCGAAGCCCTAATAGGCATTTACTAAGGGGGGCGAAGCCCTAGACGGCATTTAATCATGGGGGCGCGGAGGGGCGAAGCCCTAATAGGCATTTACTAAGGGGGGCGAAGCCCTAGACGGCAATCAACCATGGGGACGTGGAGGGGCGAAGCCCTAAAAGGCATTAACTAAGGGGGGCGAAGCCCTAGACGGCATTTAATCATGGGGGCGCGGAGGGGCGAAGCCCTAAAAGGCAACTGATCATGGGGGCGAAGCCCTAAACGGCAATTGCTCATGGGGGCGTGGAGGGGCGAAGCCCTAGAAGGCAAAGGCTCAGGGGGGCGCCGAGGGCGAAGCCCTAGAAGGCAAAACATTTTTTTTTGATTTTTTTTTTATTTTTTTTAAATTTTTTTTTTGATTTTTTTTTTTGATTTTTTTTTGATTTTTTTTTTATTTTTTTTTTATTTTTTTTTTAAATTTTTTAATTTTTTTTTTTTAATTTAATTAGCTTAGTCATGTTTAAGCGGTTTATATTATAAACACTGAGCGAAGCCGGGTAATACAGCTAGTATCCTATAAAAAAGAAAATATCTTTTAAATAAGTTCCATTTGCTGCCTTGTAAAGTCATGTTTCAAAATATCAACCACATTTTTTTATAAAATTAGTTCAATTTGAATCGTTTGAATATTCGCTTAATTTTTTTCTTTAAGACACTCTAATCGATAAATTATTTGACCAATATTGTTATTTATACTGATCATATTTAAATCATCATCTATGGCCACTCACCATCCACTGTCTTTCCAAAACGCTTACATTAGTCTCTGTTTTTCGCAACTCTCATCAATCTTTCCCCACACATTTTCCTAATTTCGCTTACCCATTTTCCTTGCAGACTTCCTTTCATCCTTTTACATTCTAACGGGTAAAATTCTAGCATTTATCATGTCTATATTTCGTTCATTCTTCTAGCTACATGACCTTCATATTCATATACCATTCCAATCTTTCCACTCTCTCCACTATATCTGCTAACTTTGTCATCCTTCTCACCCACGTATTTCCTTTCTATCACTCCTCGTTATGCCGAGCATACAGCATTCCATACTTCTTTGAGAGCATTGGGGCTTTGCGTAGTATCTTGGCGTTCAATGTCTAAGTATCTTGGCGTTCAATCCATACGTTATTACTGGCAAAACACATTGATCAAAGATCTTTTTCTTCAGACGTAGTGGCATTTTTGATTCAAAAAGAAACGGCGGTCATTCGCGCAAATTTCACACGTCTCTATATTTCCTCTTCTAACGGAGATGCCTATTATCTACCCTAAATGTAAATAATTACTAACTCCTTGTACTATTTTATCGTACAACTAAATGGTAATATATAAATAAATGTACATAATTTGAATAGAAATAAATCTGATCGATTACACTGTTCGACAAATGACGACTTTTTTTTGGTTCAGAGACGAGATATGACTTTTATTATAGATCTATGCCCAGTGAACACGAATCTGGTAATAAAAAATTTGATTGGCTCGATATTCGGAGATATATGTGTTTTTTAAATCGCGCGATTTTTCTATATCTTGGTGTTGTTCGGTCGATGTCTCAAAATCTGTCAATTTCCTGTTCAAAATGGATATTGGAATCTATATTCGGGTATTTTTTTTTTTTTTGTAGTACTTTTTAGCTTTCAAATCTCTCTAAGTAGTCGTCCAGTTCATATCTCGTCTCTGAACCATTTTTCGTGTCGAACAGTGTTATTGACATATCTAAAAAAAAAAGAAACGCTTACAATGTTCATATTCTGGTTGTTTGCAAAAATAAATCTTATCAAAGTAGATGAGAGATATGAAAGTACAATATGTATCTATGTATGTATGTATGTACACAATGAAAGCACTGAAGTATACCTTAGAAGTATAACTTTGAAAATTGGTCCAGCTAATCCTTTTATGATTGCAGATGCATTCAAGTGACATCTGCCATGTAAGACCACGCCGTTTACCTTGAAAAAATAAAATTTATTTTACATACATATAATAATGTAATGTGATAGAATTTAAATCGCACTGATATAGTATTTTAATGGAAATTTTAACTAGCAAATTTTCAGAATTTTACCTCTAGAATTTCATCACCGACCAGGACACTTCCGGCACGAGAAGCAGCACCACCAGGACGAAGACCACATACGAAAACAGCCATCCTGGAACGATCTCTATGTCCAGCTAAGGATATTCCGAGTCCACCGCGTGGTCCACGTTCAAGTCGCACGGCGACAACCGTATGTCCCAAGTTTGAGTACTTTTTCTTCACCTTATCTGTGTAAAAATAAAGAAGAAAAAAATATATAAGAATTTTTTTTCCACAACGCCGCACAAATAAAATTATAAAAATTTCCATCTTTCCAAATGAACGAGCGGTGAAATCAAATAATCTCTTTATTATCATTTCCCCTCCGTTCTCATTTTTTTCCTTTCTTTCTTTGAAACGTTAATTCGGAGTGCGCAATTAAACACATTTCGCCTCTCGAGAGAATTCAAAGTGAGATCTACCGTTGATAATGTAAGTACCCTTTTAAGAAAAGACGTTTGGTACTGGATTTTTCTGTGTTATTGCTGTTGTACAAACTTAATGTGTCTCTTTTCAATCTGTATTTGTCAACCTTCAGTGTCTACTACATCTTCTATAAATGAATAACTGAAAGCTTCGTTTTAACGGAGGGAAATCTTCAACGTAAAATATAAAACAAAGGCATTTTTTTGTTGTGATATATTTTTCCAAATATGTATTATTTTATACATGTATATATATATATATATATATATATATATATATATATATATATATATATATATATATATACATATATACACATAGATATTACATATAAATATTGAATTTGCTATTTATACATATGTAGTTTATCTTGTGCGATTTTATTCGTACCTTGACACCAAAAAGGTAAATAGCATCTTCCGTAATAAACTGTCGATGAAAAACTGACAGCATGAAAAAAATATACGTAAAAACGTCTCCGCATTCTATAAAAGCTTTCTCGTGTAAAAAAATATTTATTTGTTTATCGACGCAGTAATTGGTTTTAAGAATTCCCTCCGAAAGCTAACATTTTTCACGGTTCGTTTGTGGCAATCGCTCCAAAAGGTTTTTGGGCTTTGTTTTCATTTCGGAAAAAGTTCCCTGAAAACTGTCTGGAATACGGAAACAAATTATTCACCAAGATAATATAGGTGGTTAATTTCTCAAACAATATACTTACCATAAAAAAACGAGGAAATGAAGATTTCATTCCAAATAACGAATATATGTATATAATCTTTCTGTCAGGCGACGACATACTGATGCTATATTCTTCTTTCCTTGATTGTTCTGATTTACTGAATAAGGTTAATTTCAGAATCCCAGTTCGGTACTCTAGACGCGTTGCACTCTTTTCACTTGATCCTTTCAATACTAATTCCCAAAAATATTTTTATCTGCAGCGCGTTTATCGTATGTTTAACGGAGAGCTGAATGAGGTTGATATATTTGGTATTTCCCTACATCAATTCAGGTCTAACATCAAGAGAATCTTGACCGATTGATTCATTTCTTCTCCTATTCTATTTTTCCAATATTTCCAATATTTTTATACTTTAGTTTAGTTATGTAATGTGCTATTTAATCATATTATAGCTTTCGTTCTTTTTCTTTTCATTTGTTTATTTTGTATTTACCTTTTTCATTTGTTTTATATTTGTAAATTTCAATTTCTTCTTATATTCTATTTTATAACCTTTTCCAAATATTTTAATACTATAGTTTAATTATGCAATGTTCTACATATTTTGTCATGCCTTTATTCTTTACTTTTTAATTTGTTTTCCTCATATTTATCTTTTTAATTTTTGTAAAAATCTATTATTGGACTCGGATGTTACATATATTATTTATTTACTATTTGTTTTTTATACATATCTATGTACATCCTGTCTGTTGATTTTTCAATTAATAAAATAAAATAAAAATAAAAATACATATGTACATATATTTCGATTTAGTAATACTATCTATGATAAAATTTTCTATAATACAAATATGAAAGAATAAAGGAGGTTTGTAAAAAAGATACACACAATAAATAAATAAAGCGTACAAAAAATCGATTTTCTGTCATTATATTTTCTCATCGTTTGATTCATCGGGACAAATCATGATTATTTGTTACATTATGAGTAAATTGTATTTTGGACAATTATTAATGAATTCGCGATTCGATAACTTATAAATGAATCAATCAAAATGTGTTAGAAATCATTTATTTTTTTATGTACATATATTGTCTTTTATTTCTGTTCCACTTTTCAAAAATTTATGTAAAAATAAAAACAAATCCATTTTAAATATACATATATTATATCATACAAATGTAAATTTGATAGTCAACGTTTATAATATTGTAAAACAATGTTTAGATATATCGAAATTTCCGTCATGCCATTTCAAATTTGGGACTATAGCAAGTTAAAGTACAAGATAAAATAGTCATAAATCATATTATACGTACATATAGCGGTATACAGTAAGGGGATGAGATAAGCGTATCTTGGCGGCGCTGTTGTTGAAGGGGTTAAAACGAGCCTCTCGTTCGTGCAAGGCGTACTTTGGCAGTTCCCTCGGAAGAAAAATTGCGAAAAGTCCGAAAAAGGCGTTCGTTATTTACAACAACTACTAGAGCACGGCTTAATGAGAAGGAGGCTCTCGACCAACTCCATTCAGGGTTGCGAAAGCGCAAGAGCGTGGCTTATCGTCTTCAAGATGGTCCAATTGGGACGCGAACTGGTTTTTAAAAACGTGGACTAACTATCCCATGCTAAATATAGTATTTTTCTGAAAGAAAAAAATCTGAGACCAGCGAAAGACAAAAATAATACAAAAGAAAAAAAAAAGTAATTTCAGCCCAAGAAACGAAGTAAGTCAAGAGGTTTGGGTGAAATTGGTTTTTTCCTCGAAATTTTTTGTGTCTGACACTTCTGGATCTAGGCTTCCCGCTATTTATCAAGTTTCTACTCTGTTTAGAAAGATTACATACCTACTTGTTATATTATGTGTATGATATTTATTTAATTGTATTCACTACGTTTTACAAAATTCTTAAATATCTTCTCATAAAAAATCAAGTATTACTTTTCACAAAAAAAAAACGACAAAAAAAATTTTCCGGTATTCAAACTACCAGTAGTATAGCTCGGTGGTTGCAATAATGTAAACCATCGAGAAGTTCCCGGGTTCAAGCTCTGGGTTGACATCGATTCAAAAGAATTTATTCGGTATTTCTGTAGCGCTGCTGGGTCACACTTGGACATTTGTGACTCCAAGTCGATGATTTCCTGTCAGAGTTTGCCAATTAATCTGATTTCGTTGTTGAAACGGTTCCTCATCGAATTGACAAAACCATCCTACCCACTATGTCATCACTACTTGAATATGCTTCAAATTTATAATCTACTAGTTGTTTACCCGGCTTCACTCGGTATTTGTAATATAAACAGCTTGAACATGGCGAATCTAATAGTAAATATTCATTTGTTTTTTTATTAAATTTATTTGACTCTCGTCTCGAGATTTTTCGAGAATTCTCGAGAAATTTTGATTCTCGTTTCTCGGGAATATTTTATTGTGAAATTTCGAGATTCTCATTTCTCGAAAATATTGTATTATGAAAATTCGAGATTCTCGTATCTCGAGAAATCGTTTATTAGAATCTCAAAAATATCGAGAATATTTTTAATTTATCACTTCATGTTTTTGTTCAATAAATTGACTGATTTGTAAGACGCCTTTGAAATCTGCACGGCGAGATAGTCGTTGACGTTTATCCACCGTTTGTTTATTAGTTTTAAACATAGATGGCGGTAGTAAAATAAAATTATTGGTATTTTTATTCAAAATAATCATTTTATATACAACTTATAGAAAAGGTATGTTTTTAAAAAACTTTTTTTCTTCCCGGCATCGCTCGGTATTTGTAATATAAATCGCATAAACATGGCCAATCTAATAGTAAACATTTTATTAAATTTATTTGAATAGCTTTATTTTATTTAAATTTATTTGAATATTCATTTGTTTTTTCTACGAACCAACAATAGTTACATAAAAAGTCTCTTTTGAAATTATATATTAGATATACATATGTATGTATATTAGATTAAAGAAACATAAGACTTTTAATGTATTGTTTTGTTTTATAACCTAATGATAATTTTTTTCTTTAATATATTAGGAATTATTTTTAATTGTACATTTATTACTTTTTTAAATTACTTTTGTATATTTTAATTTTCTTTTCATGCCTTCTTTTATAATATTTTTTTTCTATATAATTTTACTTTTTTTTCTATTCAATTTTCTATTGCATCTCTCTATATCTTTCTTTCATCATGTCTTTAAAAAAGTTATAAGCCCCTGATATAATATACATATGTAATGTTTGTGCCTTTTTGATTTTTGTATGTTGTTGATTTTATATGCTAAAAAATCAATTCACTATATTAAAAAAATAAAATTATACTCGAAAATTCTCGAGAAACAAAAAAGAAAATCTCGAATTCTCGAGATTCAAATATCTCGAGAAAATGAGATTCTCAAATCTCGAGATTCAAATATTCCGAGAAAATGAGATTCTCGAATCTCGAGAATCAAAAAAAGTCGAGAAATCACAACCTCTAGGGGCAACCCGTAATGGTAGTATAATGGGAAAATATAAATTGAAAAATAAATAATTCATAAACAAATCATAATACATGTGATTATGATTGTAAAATCCAGAGGAGATATACATAAAAGAAAATATAGGTAGATTTTTTTTATTTAACATTCACAAACGACACGAATGTCCTTCGTCTTTGCGTTGACATCTCAAGCGTTATGAGATGTTCTCAGAACCGTTCATAATTCCAGTGTTGAAATATGGAGTTTCTCCTTGTTGCGATAAATCAGAAATGTTTAGTAGTTTGTTTTTCATATTTACACTAGTGTAAAGCTTTTGAATTCGATACGTTTCTGTCAGTTTTGGGCCTTCGGGAACATCTTGTGTGTCAACAGTCTCTGGAGTACTTTTAAGGGGATAAGTATCGAGCCGCACGTAAGGGCGCGCGAAAGGGTAAGTCAACAGTTGCTCTCCCCCATTGGAAAACTTTTAGGCGAAAAGCTCTTTGCTTCGTCGCAAACTTTTTTAATACTTTGACAATGTAGTCACGAAGGTCTTGGACTCTTTAATATCATACAATTTTATTCGTCGACAATTTCGCCACCTCTTACGGCTGAGTTCATTCAGGTGACCCAATTTCATTTCTGTCTATTTGCCTTTCATATCAACAAATCCGGAAGATGTAGAATAACAATAAGGCGGCTGGTGACAAAATATCCTCACCTTCATAAAACGCGCCGTAATGATATGTAAATACCATTTATTTTTTAACCGTAATTGTACTTTTTAGTATATACATATGTATACATATTACGTATAATACGATTAAACTGCCTCTACGCAGTAAGAGCTACTCTGAATGTATAATTAAGAAGATATCAATTCTCACTAAAAAAAAAATGCGATGAGTAAGGTAACGGATCATTATACATCATTACTGGATGATGGATAGCGAGTGTGACCAGGACTTCTATTTTATTTTATTTCTTTAAATATACTGAATGCACGGTCTTCATATTTTATGTATTCCTCATCAAAACCTCTATAATTCGAATTATGTCATTGCGAAATAAAAACATTAATCAATATCAACAGAAATAATAAATTTCGCGGGAAGCCCCTTGTACACGTACCTCACAGCTGTGGGAGAGGGGGAGTTCAGTACGCTGCACTCAACGGTCAGTGTGAGAATGATATCTGCATTGGTATGGCTCTGCTTCGGCCATTATTTTCGTCATTTCTTGCACTTCTTTTATATTATAAAATGATTTGTATAGCAAATCAAAATAATTAACTTCTAAAATAATTTTTCATTATTTTAACTAGAAACATACATTTTTAACAGGACGCTTGGACTGACAAAAAGGTATACAGCTAACAAATTTTTAATGTTAATTCACAAGGCAAGTGTTAAAATACGAAATATTTTTATTGTATGTACATTTCTACCATAGGGGACATGACTAGGGTTTCTGGACTCAACTCAACCCGGCCGGGTAATGACTTAAAACCCGGATACGGGATCCGGGTTCCAAAACCCGGCGGATCACACACACACTCACATTTTTTCTAGATCATGAAAACGTGATCAGTAATCGATTTTGAGTTCTAATCAGTCAAAATCTCGAGTTCGAATTTTCGCATGATCACAAAACTTCACCTATTGTTACTACGTACATATGTAGATAAAGTAACTATTGTTACTACGTACATACATATATAAAGCAAAAAAGTAGTGTGATTTTTCCCCTTATTTTTTGTTTTGTTGAAAATGAAAATTGTTTTCTTTTATAAAACTTTTAGCATCTTCAACTGACTGTATTTGTATTTCAATGAAATATTTCCGAAATTTTAATCATAACGGTTAATATTATGTACTGAAATTTACATATATTGAATTTCTAATTACTATCTTTATATTTTTTTGTACTTTCAAAGTTATTGCTTTCATATATGTCATATAAATAATAAGGAATAGGGTATGTATAGTTCATATTTTGATATAATATAATACATCTGGTTCATTCGTGGCTGCATTTTTTTGCTCACGTTTTGTTTAGGATTTATCTACGATGAAAATAGAAGATTTATATTGTTAGTAAAAATACGACTAATGACTCGGTTAGTTGTAATGGATGCGATGATCACTATCTCCGAAACGTCGACAGACTATTGTTATCGGTCGAAGAGAACCAGGTCAGAAGGATATATGAAACGCGAGGATAGATATTTGCGTGCAACAACACTACATCAGATCAGATTACTTGATGAATGTGTACTAAGATTAAGAAAAACCTGGTTGCTGAAAATCTATTCCATAGGACAATTAAATTTCCCAGAGAATAAATTAATAATTTAGATTCATTTAAAATCAATATATGTAAATGGACGCAAGAGTGCGTTCGAGAACTTTGATGGATAATATTTGTATTGAATAATATTTGGCGGTTGTATCCTACTTGAAATATGACTTATGCGAATATAATATACATATGTACATATTTATTTCTGTTTATTCAACCTAATTCTTATAATTACATACATAATCTTCAAGTAAATGTATACTACGGTTTGCAATACCGGACAAAATATCAATACCGGTATTACGGTAGTATAAATACTAAAACTGGTATTGTAAATATCAAAACCGGTATTGCAAAAAAATGGGTAATGGAATTGTGATACTTGTGGAATAATTTATCATCAGTTTGGATTTGGATTTTTACTTTATCTATGTACGTACTAACAATATGTATATGAAGTTTTGTGATTATGCGAAAATTCGAACTCAAGATTTTTACTGATTCGAACTCAGAATGGATTACTGATCACGTTTTCATGATCTAGAAAAAATGTGTGGGTGTGTGTGTCTGTGTATTTTGAGGATTTTTTGAACACCGTTAGTTCTATCGAACTGAAACTTAGTATAGGTTACTGAAATTTTATCGACACGACGTAATTTTTTTTCAAATTTTTAAGTTGACCGGAAATGGTACCTCCCCTTATAGGTGTCCTCTTTTTTTCAAGTATTTAAATTCAATTATCTCCCAAACCGCTAACTGAATCGGACTAATTTTTTTTTAATGTAATGGAAACAATAATCTTTATAACTTTATATTTTTATCTTTTTAACTTTTAAATATTTTTATCTTTACCGAAAGTAGTACTTTTACTCTTGAGAATCGAGGTTTTTTATGTTTTTCTCAAAAACCGTAGTTTATTCAACTCAAATTTCATATCAAGAAGTTTAAGCAAAATACCAAGTTATGTATAAAATTTGGAAAGCATCCCTCAACCAGAAGTGGCAGTTTACTCTTGTTAGATTTTTCTTCCACTATTTTTTTCGACCCCTTAAACATGTGTGCTCGTCACGAAAAAATTAAAGTATAATTTTTGTATTGAAATGATGAAAATTAAAAAAAAATCATTAAATTTTATAAACCGGAAGTGGGATTTTTTCTTCTTAGAAAGGCCAAAAATGTTGTGCCCACTACTCTTTCCACACCACTGAACGTATCAAGCTGAAAATTTATATTTGTATTCTTTATGTACTAACAAACTTAGACCTGATAAGGTTTTAGTCAGAATTCGTAAACCGGAAATAGTTTTAAAACAAAATTTCATTATTTTATTCTGACCTTTTAAATTATTTTTATTTTCTTGATATCTAATGTGTATAATACTGATAGTAATTTTAATTAATACAAAAAAATTAAACAAAATCCGACAGTCGGAAGTAGAACTTTTGTCTTGTGCAAGTTTCCATACAATTGCGCTCAATTTATATCGAAAATTCTGTCTTAGCTATTAGTATTTCATAATCTGTATGTACGGTTCAATATCGAATTTTGTTTTTTAACCTTCTTATATTCCTCAAATACATAGATAAAGTCATGGGTTGGTCACACCCGAATTTTTTTTATTTATGTCAACTTAAATTCCAGGCTCCCTATAAATTATTAATATTTAAGAAATGTTAAAGAGGGAAAAATATATCATAAGCATATAATTTCAATTTTACAAATACCTTAGATTTATTGATTCTATGAATTAAAATATGACCTTAAAAAGGCTAGTTAGTTCATCAATGCTGGAATCGCTCAATCTTGATGCATAATTAAATTTATATTCGTGCATAATTGAAATCAATTATATTTACATTCAAATTTCAAATTACATTAAAGTTTTATTACCAAAATACCGGTATTTCGTCTTTTAAAAACCGGTATTTCGGTATCTGAAAATGGACTTAAATACCGGGATCCCGGTTTCAGTAATACCAGTATTGCAAGCCTTAATGTGCACCTTTGATGAAAAGATTTTTACATTTGGTGTGAGCATTTTAACATTGACAATATTATCTAACATATGTAAATTTTGGTTCGCAGAATTCGTGACGTTATCGAAAAATTCAAATTTTCAATGACGATGACATCGATATCGATTTCATTTTTGTTTTCGATTTTGATTCCTTTTGCAATTCCGGATCCGGATTTCTTTTTCAGTTCCGGTTCCCTATTTCTTTTTCAGTTCAGGATTTTCGTTTCAGTTCCAGATATTAGCCATGTTTAAGTGGTTTATATTACAAATACCGAGCGATGCCGGGTAAAATCACTAGTAGTCTATAACAATAAGCATGTTAGAATTTTTTGAAGTATTCTTTGTTATCAAATTCGATTTTAGGGTATGTAATATCTTATTAAATTCACTGAGAACACATTTTTCTTGTAGTCTTAATAAAATTTTGTAACCAAAACGTTTTTCAATTTATTTATATACATATATACAAACATAATATGTAGATACGATATTTTTAAAAGATAATTTAAAAATATCGTAACTATGTACATATTATATGTATACATAATATGTAGTTAAGGGTCGATCAAACGTTTGGTCGAAAGGAATGAGGATTCAATTGGGTCAGAAACTGAATTCTTGAAGTGTAAACTTCATTATCGGCGGGTGAATCGAAAAATAGTAACGGAAATAGTGTAATCGTTTCGTTGATTCTAATACACACCATGGTGATATTTTCATATGAGAAATATATCAATTATTTTGTTGACAAAGATGACGAACTTAAGGCAGGGGAGAAAAGAGATTTTATTTTATTTTTATTTTATTTTATTTTAAAAAATCAATACCACAGAGACTTGACAGGTTGCCCCAAAGCGTCAATGTGATTTTAATACAAATAATAAAAATCATAAAAATTACAAAAAAAACATCATAAAAAAAAATAATAAAAATCATAAATAAAAAAAAAAAAACATAAGAAAATAATAAAAATCATAAATAAAAAAAAACATCATAAAAAAATAATAAAAATCAAGTAAAAAATATGTACACAAAATAAAAACAAAGAAATAAGATTGAAAAATTTATATCGTGCTATTTAGGATGTGTTCCACCAACTCAACATAACTGGCATCGAATAGGTCCAAGTATTGTGCCAGTAAGTTAAGGAGTCGAACAGCTCTCGAGAGGGGGGAGTTCATGAGCACGTTTGATTTAGCCCTAATTGGTAAAAATATATCATGTTTTCTTAAAACTCTACGATTTTCCGGGGCCCAGAATTTTAGTTTCTCCAGGATAGTGGGATTGTGAATCTCTCCTCTAAGTAATTTTACGAAATGTTTCCCAAGAAATAAATCTCTTCTCTTTGCCAGGGAGTTGAAACCCAAAGATCCCAAGACAAAGGCACTAGGGAACAGATATGGATAAAATCCAAATGTTTTCAGATATAAAAATCTAAGGAATTTCCTTTGGACTCGTTCCAACATTAGAGAGTAACGAAGTTGATAGGGAGACCATATAATGGAGCCAAACTCGAGCACACTGCGAACTAATGTACAATATAAGAGACGAATGGCAGTGAGCCCTAGTTCAGACGAATTACGGATTACGAATCCAAGGATTTTTGTTGCCCTATCACAGATATTCTCAATGTGAATGTTGAAACTCCAACTATTTTCGAAGACTATTCCCAGATCAGATATAAATAATTCTCTCTGAAGAAGAGAATCATAAAATTTATACGGATATTTAATAGGAGAACGAGAACGAGAGTAAGAAATGACCCGACACTTTAGGATATTGAAGGGAAGTTTATTAACATTAGCCCATTCATAAATAGAATTCAAATCCTCTTGCAAATAAAGAGCGTCAGGTAAATCAATTATTCTCTTATAGATTTTTAAGTCATCCGCATATAATAAAAATTTAGAATGGTGAATAGAAGATTGAATATCGTTGATAAATATTAGGAATAATAAAGGGCCAAGATTTGATCCTTGGGGAATCCCAGAAGTGGCAACATACTCATAAGAAAAGCAACTCCCAAACTTAACGAATTGACGTCGATCCTGTAAATAAGAAATAAAAAGACCAACAAGATTATAAGTAAATCCAATAAAACTTAATTTACTAACCAAAATTTTATGATCAACTTTATCAAACGCCTTCTCAAAATCAGTATATATTACATCCATTTGATTATTACAATCCAAAGTGCTGGTTATGTCATTAGAGAAACATAACAAGTTGGTAATAGCTGATCTGGCCGGACGAAAGCCATGCTGCTGATCAATGAGCATACTTTGAAAGTGATTAAAAATGTATCTGTGTAATATTACCTCAAACATTTTGGCTGGCGCTGACAAGATAGTTATTGGTCTGTAGTTCCTTACACAAGATTTATCGTCCTTCTTATGAATAGGAGTTACTTTAGAGCATTTCCATAAATTGGGGAATGAAGAGTTCCTTAGAATTAAATTAAAAATGAATTTTAAAGGTTCTAAGAGACTAACCTCACATCCTTTTAGGATGTAATTAGGGATGGAGTCAGGACCGGAAGAATAAATATTTTTTAACTTTAGAAAGCCATATTTCAGATCGGAAGAGTCAAGATGATTAATCGCTAAAGTGGGGAAAATAAATTCCGAGTCATTGGTAGGTTCCATGGAATCAGTAGGATTATTGAAAACTGATTTAAAAAAGTCGGCAAATCCATTAGCAATGTTTTGATCACCCTCTAACAATCCAGAATCATTGTACATAATGGTCGACTTTACACGATTTACACGTTTAGAATTGATGAAGTTCCAGAATTTCTTAGGGTTTTTAACTATGGAACTTTCACAATCAGCTACATGAACATTATATGCATTATTAATTAATTTCTTAATTTCCGTACGTAAAATACGGAAATTATTTAAGATAAGAGGATTGCTCGATTTCTTCCAGAGTTTATGTGTTTGATATTTACTTTTTAAGAGATTAATAATTTCTTTAGTAAACCAAGGCGGATAAATCCTTTTACTCGTCACTAATCCTTTCAACCGAAAACAATCATTAAAAATAGAATATATAATGTCATAGAAATTAGAGAGGGCCAAATTAACATCTTTGCACTCATAAACTCGCTCCCATTGACAATTACAAAGAATATCATTTAAATATTTGAAATCAACATTTGTAAATAACCATCCATTTAGGACAGAGGTATTAAGACAGTTATTTATTAAACGAAGTGAGGAATAAGTTATAGTTAATTTTAAATGAATATCAAGAGCAGGATGATAGCTGTCTTCAGGAAGCAAGGAATCAACTGAATTTGAAATAATAATATTCTGACAATCTAAATTTGTTAATAGAAAATCCAACATGGAATTATTAAAATAGTTTCGAATAGTATTAATTTGTTTTAAGTTGAATAAAGATATAAAAAAATTAAGGTCATCAGGAAAACAGTTAGAAGAATTCAGATTAAAATCTCCAGATATAAAAATGCGACCATTACTAAAATGTGAATAATTAGATATAATTAAATCAAAAAATCGCTTATAAATATTTGGTGGAAAATAAATAGTACATATGTATATAAAAAAAGGAATGTTAACAAATCTTAGTTTTAGCCATACACATTCATGAATGTCCTCAAGATGACTAAGTCTTTCAACCGAAATAATATTTGTATTTTTAACTGCTAGAAGAACACCACCACCTCTGGCAGATCTATCATGGCGATATATATTGAAACTGCTGTCAAGTACTTCGGCATCATGTACAGATGAGTTTAGCCATGTTTCAGTAATAGCAAGGACGTCAATAGATCTAGAAGCGGCGTTGTTGTAGAATTCCTTGAGTTTTGTATTTAAACCCCGCACATTTTGATAATAAAGTTTAATGTTACGGGTCACGGGTTTGGGCAATCGGTTTCGAAGAGATTTTTTTGAGAAATAACCATTCTCTTATGCCAGTACCTATAGGCCAAAATTCAGGATTGATAATTATATTAAAAGTTTCAGTATCTACACTAATTTTAAATGACGAGCACATGTCAGTTTTAGCAACCTGAGAAACGTTGATTCTTTTATTTTTAATTTTATTTAATATGAACTGTTTCACAGTATCACAAGTGCAGTTATTTGCCAAATTAAAAACGTGTACATTCTTCAATTTCGGAATAGTGGCCACCTGTAAAGTTTTATCAGGTGCTCCAGATCCACGAGTGTATGGCAGTCTCCCGGAAGAAGTCCCAGCGATCTGACTGAACGAATTTGAAGGATCTACAGTAGAAGCAGAAGCAGGAGCACAAGAGACAGGAACATAATCAGATGTTGAAGCAGAAGCTGATGTAAGTGTAGTTGAAGATGAAGATGGCAGAGGTGAAGCAGTAGAAGATAGCGCTGCGACCTGACTGTAAGATTTCGCAGGTTTTATAGGAGAAGGAGGAGAAGCAGAAACAGAAACAGTAGAAGCAGAAACAGTAGCACACCCAGGAGTAGATGCTGAAGCTAAAGCAGACGCGAGTGAAGTTGAAGCTGAATAAGGCGGAGGTGAAACGGTAGAGGATGCCGCTATAACGTCATACGGGCATCTGACAGGTGTTTGTTTATGTACTGTAGTATTGTTACATTCAGTTGACAGTGTGGAGAGTTCTCGTAATGTTACCTCGCCCGATTGCAGAGTTGTAGGTTCAACAAAAACAGCTGGAGCCAGAGCTGCTGGAAAGGGACGACACATCATCCTCTTTATTTCACCGACATCAGTGTGGATAGTCTGGAGGGACTCCACAGCGATTTTTAGCGAGGCCAGGTTATTAAAAGCGACGCGTGCGATGGATACTATATTTTTAATTTCGTCGCTGATGTATCGCACCCTGTCCTTGGTAAGGACATTGGCACCAGATCCTTTTTTTGAAAGGTCCGCGAGTATTCTCTGGCTTATAGTAACAATATCCTCCATGGTAGAATGCGAACGATTTAACACGTCCAGACACAACGATAGCACACTTTTATATAATAATAAATATATTTTTTAACCATTCAATGATGGAACCCATGGCGCGGCACGCGCAAAAAAATGGCAACAGGAAAATTTCATTGAATTTTAAATAAATGAAAATAGGTCGATTGCTTACGCTAAAATTCAGAAAAGTATACCAATAATAATATAAAATTAAAACTGTACATTTGTTATAAGACACTTGTTTATTATGTTCGTGAAACTGTTACAGTCACAACGTGGTCGTTATTTTACAACGAATGCAGTGCTTATACAGTTTCGGATTGTATGTAGAACTGATGCTGCATCACCAGGAGCAATGTCCGTATCCGTTTGGTCCTTGGCCCGAATTTTCCCAGCGGATACAATCCCGGGATACGGTGACCCAAATCCTTAGTAGGTGTCTTTTGACCTTTAAGAGAAAAGCACAGCCTTCGACGTGGACTAGGGGAGCTCTGCTGCTTTTACCATCGAGAGGACACCCCTTTTTTATATTTTGCCACCCTAAGGACGAGTCCTGGGTATTTTTTTAATCCGACCTCTAAAATGTCCCATTTATTATACGCGGTGGTGCTAAAGCGCTTAACAAAAGCGGGCAAACATTGAAAAATTATTCTTCGAGGGAGCGCACGAGGGATCGACCAATTTGTTTTCCATGGCATTCAGACCCAAACAGAAAAAGAAAAATTTTCATTTCAAATTCATACATGTGAAAAATTCGCACGCTAGAAATGATACCTTAAATATTGAGTTTGAAAACACCAAGCCAAAATTATGTTTTTCTTCAATTTATACACTTAATACTTAATTTAAGACACGGTTAATTGGATTATGTTATATCAATGGACACTAAACATCATTATACGAATTATTATTATTTAGTTAATAGATGCATGTGTATATTACATAAATAAGAACTATCTAATACGTATGTACGTACAAACAGTGGCTATAAGAATTTTTTTACAAATTCAGTTTTCCGTTATTTATGATCCAGTCTGTACATGTCACTTATCGGTCTCCGTGACGAGACAGAATGTTAAACGACAGAAAACGCAAATATCGGAAGGCAAAGATCGAAAATCGAAAGATCTTAAGTCGAAAGATCAAAAAAATGTGCGCGCGCAGAATACGGGAGGAAAAGCATGTTCCTCTTGTTCCTGTTGTATCCTGCTCGTGAAAATTAAGTGAGTATGTACCGTTTACCATGCACCATTTTTTTTTGATCTTTCGACTTAAGATCTTTCGATTTTCGATCTTTGCCTTCCGCTATTTGCGTTTTCTGTCGTTTAACATTCTATCTCGTCACGTAGACCCGTCACTTATATGTGAAATTATTATTATAAATTATTATTATATATTATAAATTATTCAAGTGAAAATATATTTTCACTGACGTTTCACTGAAATCATAACCAGTTACATTTTCAGAGTTGGTTTTATTCATTTTAGATAAGATTGTTAGGGTTGGTATTATTTAAGGGTTAGAATAGGTTAGGTTAAGTAAGGGTTGGTCCTATCCATTTAAGATTAGGTTGTTACGGTTAAATTTATAGAGTTAAACGTTGTAAATTCATTGATACATTTTCACTGCTTGAATTGGTGAAAATATATTTTCACTTGAAATATGCTTTCACTGTAACATATACAATATAAATAGTGAGTATTTCTGAAGCTTTAAATTAAATATGTATGTAGGTCAGACATTAACGAGCGCAACGATGTTCAAAAATTGTTCACAGGTTTATATTTAAGTAATCGTAAACATACATTTTGGTCCTTGGTCCCATGTACATATGTGCATATGTATGTATTATGTGAAAAATCACGAATTTTCCAATGGTAAGGCTGACGACGTACTAAAATGATTTTGTGCGATTACTTAAATCAGTGCTTCCCAATTACTTTCATGTCACAACCCCCTAAATTTGAAATAATTAATTCCCGGCCCCTTAAAAAATTTTTTTCTAGTTAAAAGATTTATTTGGCAGTAATTATTACAATTATAATACACATATTTATATTCAGTACAAAATTTTAGGAACTTGCTTAAAAACATTTTTAAATAAAAACTACATATATGTACACACATGAAACAATTTAATGCGATAGATGAGGTCGCATGTTTTTACATAAAAAATCGATATCGGGTTCAATGTCAGAAATGCTAACTCGCAAAGCATCTTCCAAAGTCTCCGTGGAAAGGCATGACCTTCGCTTATTTTTTAATATAAGTAGAGACGAAAATGCTGCTTCGCATAGGTACGTAGTCGCGAAAGGAATAAGAGTTACCAGGGCTTCTTTTCAAATAGTAGGATATTCTTGCTGTCGCCTTAACCAAAATTCTGAAATACTTTTTCATTAAATTCCACTTCAAGCAAATTATCTGATCTGATATCGATCAACTCTTCTTGGGCTGTCCACGTAATATGATCATATTTTAAGGACTTGGCAAATGGTGTTCTTATCCAGTTGTTCCTTTCATCCTCATTCAACTTTAGGAAATATTTCCTTAAATATATACATTCCCTAAATGTGGAAAAATATTCATAAATGAATATTTGTACTTTCTATTGAATATTTTCGCGGCCCCCACGAGAAATCCTACGGCCCCCCAGGGGGTCGCGACCCCTAATTTGGGAAGCACTGACTTAAATGACGGCTTTCACGCCGATTGCCCTCCAGAGCCAATTTTAGGTTGAATTACTTGAAATGTTGATTGATGTTGAAGGCAAAGGAGCGGGAGTAGGGTATTTTACTTTCGAAAAGTAGATATATCATTGAAACGTTGAGCTATTTTTATACTGGAGAGGTAAAATGGCTGCAATCGAGATGGAAATTCCGAATGAATTATGGAAGTTAAAGCGAGTTCATAAAGTCAAAAATTCAAATGCCATCAAAGGATTGAAAACGAAAATTTTATGAATTTGTAAAAAAATAAAATCATAACTACATAGATCAGTAGATAGACCAGTTCATACACATTCATTATATATAAATACACAAGGCTGTTCAAGATGGCAACAGACTGGGTAATGCCGAGGGGTGCCATAGCCATGTGACGCTGCAAGGCGCCCCCATATACATACATACATATACATATGTATCAGTGGCGTGCGGTGACTTTTCATCCAGGAGAAGCTGTCCAAAAAACGACCAGTTTATTTTTATAAATTTAGTTTAATTTTTCCAAACATATTTATATTTATTAAAATGTTTTCGTTTTTGAATGAATATTCAATATTGGTGTGGGTGTTGGGCTCTTAACAACAATATCTTTTCATTATATGGTAGAGAAGCAAATGTACTTGTTAGTACATTTTTAATTAAACAATTGCAATTATTATTAACAACGGCGATACATTCATTTGCATTGTTACTTTGACTATCTATATTTAGGGCTATTATAAATAATATTTTAGGACGTAATAAATTACAATGAAATAATTAAAGTAAATAACTTACGAAACGTACGAAATATCAATCAACGAATCAAACGAAAGTCCATACATAAAAAGCGAATCAAGTCCATACATATTTGGCCCACTCTTGTTCTCCATATATATAAATGACATACCTATTCCAAAAAACTGTCACATAGCCCTATATGCAGATGATACAGCTTGCTTCACAAGTAGCAAAAAACCAGACACTATTCTTAAAAATCTTGAATTTGCAATTAAAACAATGACTGAACACTTCACTAAGTGGAAAATTCAAATTAATCAAACCAAAACAGACGCCATATTCTTTAGTGTTAGAAAGCATAAGCCAAGGTAAGATCTGAAAATCCCCTCTGGAGAAAGTCTGAAATGGCAGTCAGTAATAAAATATTTAGGAGTAACGTTCGATAAAAGAATGAGATGGGCAACTCACATTGAGGCGGCGAAATGCAAGGCGATGCGGGGTATATCCTCAATATATCCAATATTTAATCGCCATAGTTCTTTATCAACGCTAAATAAAATAAAATTATATCGCGCGCTCATATTACCATTATTAACCTATGCTTCACCTGTATGGAATAACGCCTCGAATACCAACCTTTCCAAGCTCCAAGTAATACAAAATAAATCCCTAAAAATAATTTATAATACACCCATATATACTAACCTGAAAAAACTGCATGCCATATATAATATTCCGTTTGTTACAGACATTACTAACAAACTAACCAGTAGATTCTATGACAGAATCACTAATAACCATACTAACACACTTGTGAAGAGTCTCGGTGATTACAACAAAATGTCTATACCCTTCAGGTATAAACACAGATTACCTAAACACAATCTGCTTTAGGTCATCGAATTTAGAGAGTCTTTAATTAATATTATGTATTAGATGTATTATGAACATTTATAAGGATTGTAAATAGGTTTTTGAGCTATTTTTCCTATTATGCTTTAGATTAACATTAGAATAATATAATGCTGTGATTACTAACCAAATTAAATTAAATTGTAAAATAGAAAATGATCAGTAGATCAGTAGCTATTAAAATAGATATAAGATGTATTGTGAACATAATTCCGTAATAATAAAAAGCATTTAAAAATCAAAATCAAGTCCATACATATGCAAAAAGAGGTTTTGCTTCCAGAGCAAGGTCGCGCGAGCGAGATGACTGTGAGCGAGACCGTCTGTTCACCGATAACAGACGGTTTGAGAAAGAGATGGCTGCATACATAATGGCATAGTAAACGAGATCTTGGTGAACAGACGGGGTGAGAAAGAGATGACCGTATACGTAATGCCTGGAGCGCATCCTCGGTTTACGGAAAATCTGTGAACCAGTTCTCAGGTAACCCCCAAATCTAACCAGCAGTATAGCGGATCGAACCCACTGATCAATTGGTGATAAACATATACGCTACCACTAAGCCATACTGCTGGCTATGTATGTGTACATATATACGTATGTCCAATGTACATCTCACACATAAACGGATTCCCAGTATTTATTTGGAAAATGTACATCAAAGTAAATGGACTATTAAGGAACGTGATACCGAGCGAGATTATCCTGCAAAGGGTTGAAAACCTAAAAAGAGTCATAAAGTAATCAAAAATAGTAGTGGCTTTTGAAAGGGTGTTAAACCGTTCGATTACACTGTTCGACACGAAAATGGTTCAGAGACGAGATATGATTTTTCTTATAGATCTATGCCCAGTAAACACGAATCTGGTAATAAAAATGTTGATTGGCTAGAAATTCAGAGATATATGTGTTTTATAAATCGTGCGATTTTTCTATATCTTCGTGGTGTTCGGTCGATGTCTCAAAATCTGTCAATTTCCTGTTAAAAATTAATATTGAAATCTATAGTCAGGTATTTTATCTTTCATTTGTAGTATTTTTCAGCTTTCAACTTTAAATCGGTAAAATTTCGAGCAAAAAGCTCGTACTAGTGTTTACTCGTATTTACACGAATCTGAATTGAATTAATTGGTATAATATATTTAATTGTCTTTATATGAGAATTAAATAAAATTCCACTTAGAAAAATCATATTTCGACTATTCTTGTGGATTATTAACAAAAATTCGTTTATTTTATCGAGGTAAGCCAGTTATCAATAGAATTCTACTCATAAAGTAGACGTAACTTTCCATTTTCTGTTTCTTACGCACCCTGTTTATCTTGTAAAATCGATCCTTTGAGAATCGCAAAAACATTGCGTGCTATTGACACTAGCAAAATTTATTAAGGCCATTAGGTAAGCAGAACCATCTGATTTTGTATTTGGGTGACGTTTATCGTTTTCATCTACGTATCTATTGCGTTATATGTACATACATATGTATGTATATAGAAATATTATATTTTTAAAGATATAACACAGTAGAAAGACAAATATAAACCGCATTAAAGGGTATTAACTGAAAAATAAATGAATACTATTGCAATATACATGCATAGTTTGTGGTGTACCGTTTACGTATTCACACGCTAGACGAATATGAAATTTCACTTGAACAAGTGCTTTAATTAAAGATATTAAGCATATTAGTAGGCATATATAAATTTCAATAACAAAAAGAAAATATTCCTCGTATGCAATATGCTTAACGACTTAGTGCTTTTTACTTATCTATCTACGTAGTAACAATAGACTTGATAAAGTTTTGGTAAGCCGGATTCGTAAACCGGAAGAAGATTTTTTTTAAAACAATATTTAATTATTTTATTTTGAGCTTTTAAATTATTTTTATCTTCTTGATATTTTATCTTTATAGTATTTATAGTGATGTTCAGAATTAAAAAAAATATCGGACAACCGGAATTAAAAATTTTGTGTTGTGTAGGCTTCTCTACATTTTCGCTCAATTTGTATAGAAAATTCTCTCATAGCCTGTATGTGTGAACGTGTATGTATGTTTCATTATCGAATTTTAGTTTTTTATACTTCTTATATTCCTCAAATACATAAAGTCGTGTGCTGTTTCATCCGATTTTTTTTAAATCCTTTGATGCACAATGGTGCATTTGAGATGTAATTTTTACTGCAAAAAAACACACACACGCACACATTTTTTCTAGATCATGAAAATGGATCAGTGATCGATGCTCAGTTTGAATCTGTCAAAATCTCGAAAACTACATGCGCCATGGTAGTCCTTTGCAACATAAGCCATGCACACCATAGGTTTATCATCCCTAGTATAAAAGATCCCTGGTATAAAAGAAAGTATCATTTTTATTACGTTATGTATTTTACGGATGAATATATTCAAATTCAAGTTTACAACAGTAAAAATATTCATTACTTTATATAGGCTTGGTAAACATATTTTCAAATCGTCTTAGTGGAGCTTTTCCGATCCTCTTTTGGATTTTTCGGATAATAGCTGAAGGTCGGCTTAGCGGGCGGCCAACCCGCAACTTTGCGACGAGAATCTCCGCAGTCCCATTGAATTTCATCCTCATAAATAATTCACAAATTCTGTCAGCTCGAAATGAAATATGGCTATGTCGAATTACCTGCCCTACGCATTGTCACACGTATCCATTCTGTACGATATTACCACGAAAAAAAATCGTATCTCGTTTCAACCGTAACCGTTTATTTTTCAATTTTTGAACCGACCTACAATTTTTGTACATGTACGTTAGACGGAAAAATTAACTGGAAGGCTATACCCATATGTACATATATATGTACGCATGTAGCTGGGTCGATAGTAGCCCGGAGCAATATAAGATTGTTTTTTTATATCATTTTTTATGACATTCGCATGTAATTCACTTGTACGAGAAATGTTATCGATACTGTATATCATATAGTATACTGATATGTATAGCGTTTTATTGATCAATTAAGTACACCGCTTTATAATAATTTGAATCGTATAAAGAAATTCCATACCCCGAGGTCGTACATAGCCCGTTCGTTACTCTTAAAATAGGATTTGCATGACCGTTTTTTTTTCAATTTTTCTCAACATTTATATACAGTACATCACGTCTATCTACAAATTAGAGAGCCCTTATGATTTAAAATGAGATTCAATTTCAATTTAGCAAAGAAATAAGGATTTTGAATGATATATGTAGATATGTATGTATATATGTACAGTGGTGGCTCGTTCATATACACTGCGGAGCTGTAGCACCCCCAAGAAAATTTGATAGAAATGTAATTTTAAATACAACGTTAATTGTATCTATAATATTATAAGATAATCTGTGTAGTGTGTAGTAAGTTTAGCGCGTAAAATGGTCAGCGCGCGCTCGCGTCGGTGCGGTGCACGGTGCACCGATGTACATATTACTGTATCTGTAGTGTGGAGGGTTCGGTGATTACTGGTCACAGTCACTAAAATCTCTATAACGGAACATCCGGCAGCCGAAAAGTCCATCATACTAATGATAACTATCTTACTAACGAAAACTTGAGTGCCAAATATTTTGAATTCGCGATTTTCATGGCGAAAATTGTCTTTGTGACCACCGCAATGTGACGAATAGTCCAATTACCAGTGTGGAGTGCCGATAGCGGTGTGCAGTAATGCATCGGGAGAGAGACGCTGTGTGCTGCGTGCAGCACACAGCGTCTCTCTTTGAATGATTGAATGAAATCCTTTATAATCAAATGAAATCTAGAGAAATCGAAATATTTTCAATACAAAAAAACTTAAAGTTTTAAGAATGCCATATTGCAAATACGAAATTCATACAGCGATTTGTCTTCGTCGCAGTTTCAGGAAGCTAGAGATATGTACGACGTAAAAAGTTCAGATTAAATTCAGTTTTGGAACAAATATACTCTTTCAATAACCAATTATTGGCTGCGAAATTGTTTGGCAGAGAAAACTTTAAAAAATATCTCCAAAGAATGCCAGTTGAAGACGTTAATCAAACCATCGAATCGTATCCAATGCTTGAGAAGGAGAAGCTTCTTACGGAATTTCAAGTATTTTACGAAAGAGTGGAAATGCATAACTATAATAATTTATTATCATTATTAAAATGTATCCATGCTAATAACTTATGCGATGTTCTTGGAGAATTAACGAAGGTCTTAACAATTTTGATTACCACTCCAATGACAACTGCAGAGCCTGAGCGATGCTTTTCTACATACATTAAATATAATCAAAACTTACCCCAGAAACACAATGAGTAAAGAGAGATTGAAAGCTTTATCTATGCTATCAATAGAGAAAGATATGATGAAAAAAATAACAAATTTTAATGAAAAAGTTATAGACAAATTTGCCAATAGCAAAAATAGACGGATGGATTTTGTTTTGAAATAGCTTTTTCTCAATATTGTTATTGTTTTTAATAAAATATAAGTGATATGCACTTTTACTGATTTTTAATCTACCACAGCACCCCCAACTATCATATCCCCGAGCCGCCACTGTGTGTGTATGAAAAATAAACAAAAAAATCGTAACATGATGGTTTTGGAAGGAAAACTGGTTGAACTTTTCTCTATTCAAAAAGAGTGCTTTTAAGAGTGTCATTTAAGATTTGTTACGTATCTAAATATACATACATATACATATGTACGTATAAATCCTCAGCAAATCTCAATTTACAATTCCATGAAAAACCACGTTTTTTTTCGATTTCCGAACTAAAAATGATCTTTTTATGTTATTTCAACCCGATTTGATCATCAGTTAACCTATATTTATCAATCGGAATATATAGGAAGACATGCGCTATAAAGTAAAAGAAGTTATGGATATATAAGTTAAAAACCGCGTTTATCAAGAAACGTGTTGGAATAAATGTACTGGATATGATTTTCTTTTTAAATAAAGCATAAATTATTTTTGGAGAGAAAACAAGATAATACATACATCTTAAAATAAAAATAAAATAAAAAATGCATCGAAATTGAAAAAGGGCTGCGAAATTTGAAAACGTGCGTGAATACATATCAATATCGAATTTCAATGGGATTTCAGGCCATATATTATATTTGACATACTCGTAATACAGTGTTGCAACCAGTGGCGGCTCGTCCATACGCACTGCGGTACTGCAGCACCCCCAAGGAAATTGAGAAAAATTTAATATTATTATATTCATAAATGTATGTATATTATATGAAAATATCAATATTATTTATTATTAAGCTCACCCGCACACCGATACATCCAACAATGATCATACATCGCTGTACTAATATCAGAAAGTGAGGCATCGTTTATGATTTTGTGCAGTACGGATTTCGATGGAATATGCCGAGTGGGCGAAGGAGGGGCGCGGGGGCAGCTAGAAGCTTGGTCGGTACTGCACTCCCAACAGTATTATACACATTTCTTGTTGCGTTCGTGTGCGCACCGCGCCGCGCGCTCGACACGCTCCTCACTTTTCCTCATTTCTTCTGCACCTTTTGTCTTTCCTTCTACACCTCTTACACTTTCTACGTTTCTACACGTCGCTTTAAGTATTTAAGATGGTATCAAAATCAAGAGAAGCTGAGCCAATGTTTTCAAGAACTTAAATATTCTTCCGAAAATACTGATAAAACAATAACAGATTCTACCAATTTACTGAATACAATTTTTTATTTTAGTCAGAACTTTTTCACAAGTTAATGCCGCATCTAGAAATTATTTATAACCAAATGCAATCTAACATAGTAATATCGATGCATTTTCAATTAAAGAAAACTTAAAAAGTTTTACTAATGTCATTATACAAATATGAGATTTCAAAAATATGCATACATATATTATCGCACATATTATAGAAGCCAAAAATATGTGTGATGTTATTATTAAGGATATAAAAGAAAGATATACTTTTTATAATCAATTAAAAGCTGTGAAATTATTTAATAAAGAAAATTTTGAAAAGTACTGAAAGAAAATGCCAATGGAAGATCTACTACTAACCGTTGAATCATATCTAATGTTAGATAAAAAAAAACTTCAAACTGAATTAGAAGTGTTTTACTCAAGGAAAGAAATACATAGTGGGTATTAATGATTTATTAATATTTTTAAAACTTATTTTCGCAATCAATTTATGCAAAGTTCGTGTGGAAATAACAAAACTTATTCAAATTCTGCTTACAATTTCAACTACCTCTGAGCCAGAACGGTATTTTTCATCATTAAATAGAATAAAGACATACATATATAAGAAACACAATGGTTCAGGAAAGATTGACGGCTTTGTCTATGCTGTGAATTCAAACAAAATGATGATGAACAGTGAAAAATTTAACGAAAAGGTGATAGACCTTTTTTCAAGGAAAAAAGACAGAAGAATCAATTTTATAATTAAATAAAATACATATAATGTTTCATTTTCATCATTTTGATGTTAATAGTAAAATATAATCCAAATAAACATTTGTTTTTATTTTAAATCAACCGCAGCACCACCAGATATCTTATCCACGAGCCGCCACTGGTTGCAACTCTCTTGTCAAGCATTCGCATGACGACACGCCTTTGAGCGTGGACCGTCGATTCAGCAGCCACCATTGTCAGATTAAGATCAATCTATTTGTTAAATGAACCACTCGGTTAGCTCAATTGACGAGTCAATCTCCGGGAAAGATAACAATTGTCTATTCGTGATGCACAAATACGTAGCGGATATGTGTGTATTTGCTACACTGTCAACGTATTATTGTTGAATGTACACGTGATATTGTTTAATATATTGGGATTACAATCAATTAACTCATTTGAAATTTCTTCACCGATTAATAAGAGGCTAAAGTAATGAGTTATAAGGATTTTTCTGAAGAGGTTAAAAATATATTAGAAACTAAATAAATCTGGCGAAGACTTAGCAACCGGAGTTGGTAGATTAATCTTGATTACATTTTCATTTACTAAAATTATAATCGTCAAATCAATTTATATTTAACACATCTTTGGTAGCCGCGAATTCACATACATATGTATGTGATATGTATGTACATATGTACATATACTTAAATTTTACCTTTTTCTCATTTTGAGTTTCCTTCCATTTCAATATTCATCCTTTTGAAGCACCGCAATAAGTATAAAACCACAATGAAATCGGTTTAACTATTTACGAGTTTAGAAGCTTCAGACAGACGGATATTGCATTTAGTCGGTCAATAACGTTAAAATTAACACTTTAAAATTTGATTTTTTGATTTTTAAATGCTTTTTATTATTACGAAATTATGTTCACAATACATCTTATATCTATTTTAATAGCTACTGATCTACTGATCATTTTCTATTTTACAATTTTAATTTAATTTGGTTAGTAATTACAGTATTATATTATTCTAATGTTAATCTAAAGCATAATAGGAAAAAGAGCTCAAAAACCTATTTAAAATCCTTATAAATGTTCATAATACATCTAATACATAATATTAATTAAAGTTTAAAATTTAAAAGCAATTACATGCCTACATTTTACACGATTCTTCAGAATACACAATTTTTTTATTTATCTCGTATGTGTATTTGCGTAATCAGTATAATGAACAGATGTCAATCAGGATGAAATTAAAGAAAACAAATCGAAAGAAAACTATGATTTTTCATGGATGGGTATATTCTTTAGCCAAATACAAGTAAATTATGTAGAATGCATTTAAGAGATCATCACTTAGACACGCTTTACTATTAAACACTTACAAATTTCTTGTCGATATGATATGTTGATTTTTCTCGTATTTCTGAGATTTTGGAATGATTTGGGATATTTGGTAAAGATAAAAAACTTAAATCTTAAAAAATTAAATCTTCTTTTTCACTTCTTAAAAGGTTACCAGCCACATTGTATTGACAGTGAATCAATATGAATATGCATATGTATAAATATGTACCTATGTTGTATATACATATATTTACAATTGTACCAACAGTACCAGGGAACGTAGTTCAGACAGTTTTACAATTACTCAAACATCCACCTCGTGATGGATCATATCAAACGGTTCAGAATTGACCCGTTCTACAATTACTCAAACATCCACCTCGACACTGAACGGATAGAAGCAATTACTTGGATTAAATCCGTCCCAGGCGACCGAGACGATGCATCGTCTTTTAGCCGGTTCCGAATTACACAGCCCCGAATATAATATAACTAGTGGCCTGGTGCACTTGATTAAAAGCGATTGTTGCAGTTGCTCCATCTTATTTCATCTGTGAAGAGACGTAAACACGAACGCGAACAAACTGCCCGATACAGTGGCGTTAAAGAGAAAAACAAAACTAAAATAACAAAGAAAATAGAATAATATAAGGCACTGTACGCACTTGCGATTTTCGATCGCGCGATATTTTTCTTGCGCGACAGAAAATATACCTATACAAAGTGACTGTGATTACACTGTTCGACACGAAAAATGGTTCAGAGAAGAGATATGATTCTTATAGATCTATGCCCAGTAAACACGAATCTGGTAATAAAAAATGTTGATTGGCTCCAGATTTGGAGATATACAGTGTTTTTTAAATCGCGCGATTTTTCTATATCTTCGTGTTGTTCGGTCGACGTCTCAAAATCTGTCAATTTTTATTGGAATCTATAGTCGGGTATTTTATCTTTCATTTGTAGTATTTTTCAACTTTCAAATCTCTCAAATCAAAGTAGTCGTCCAGTTCAAATCAAAAGTACATATTTTCATTTGGGATTTTTTCCCACTGTTAATACGATTTTATATTGAGTATTTTCTATTGAAACATATTTATTGAGATAGTGCCACACTATTTTTTGTTTTCGTTTAAAAGGATTAATTGGAAGTGTGCTGAATTTTAAATCGGTAAAATTTCGAGCTAAAAGCTTGTACTAGTATTTACTCGTATTTACACGAATCTGAATAGAATTAAGAGGGATAATATATTTAATTGTCTTTATATAAGAATTAAATAAAATTCCACATAGAAAAATCATATTTCGACTATTCTTGTGGATTAATAACAAAAATTCGTTTATTATATCGAGGTAAGCCAGTTATCAATGGAATTTTTGTTATTAATCCACAAGAATAGTCGAAATATGATTTTTCTAAGTGGAATTTTATTTATATCTCATATAAAGACAATTTAATATATTATATTATCCCTTACATATCTCGTCTTTAAACCAAAAACAAGTCGTCATTTGTCGAACAGTGTTATTTGGTGATAGGTATGAAGCTGCGCGCACTGCTACAAGCTAGTTCGCACTTCAGTCACTAGCGAAGTGCGGCGAACCATAGATTTTAATTCTATTTGTTAAATAGTATGTCTAAAAACGAATCTGATTGTATTTTTGACATGGATAAATTACTTGTCGAAGTGGAATAACTTCCAACAACAACAGTCTTTTTGATTTATCAAACAATGAGAAAGTTTCAGTAATGATTACTTTTTGCTCTGCAAAATAACATTAAATTTTAAATTTGAATATATATTCTTCACGTTCTTACATATTTTTTTTTATGTTCATTGTATAATTTAAGACTTCCTCCATTTCGTATCTTTGTATACTACATATAAACTCATTCTACAGAAATTGAAAAATTACTCGAGATGACTTGTCAAATCGAGATGAAATTTTCCTTTTAGAAGCCTCTAATAATAATGGTATGTACCCAATATTTTTTTACGCTTCTTTTCTTTTGAACTTAAGCGCAACAACAGCCACAACACAACACGTTTCTGTAAAATCAGTTTAGGAACTGACACTGAAACTGAACTGAAGTTGCGACTGTTTGTCGCATGTTCGCGCACCATAATATTTTTATGCGATAGTTTCTGTCGCGCGATAAATCGATCGCGCGATCGAAAATTGCAAGTGTGCGCTGGGCTAATACGCCAGCGCATGTGCATTGCGTATCATTGCGTGTGACAAACAATCGTGACGAAATAAGCCTTTTATACGTATGCATACTGATAGATACGTATTATTCTTAAACTGAACACAATTTTGCCACTTAATCAAATTCAGATTTGTGCCACACTATATCAATTCATTTTCGCGTCGCATGCCAAAACAATTTATCAAGAAATAATATGCTTACCCAACGTCACCGACACGCACTCTTCACCACCCCACTGAGCTTTTGTTTTCCTTTTATTATTTCCATTCAGATTTCTTCAGCCTACTCCCCTGTGTACTGGGGGATGGGGCTGGGCTATGAACGAAACCACCCAATTCCTTTATTCGCCACTTTTCCTCGGTACTGTGACTGTTTTTTTTCCTCCGTCTCTAGAGTTCACCATTAATTATAACGAGAGGAAAGGTGGGTTATTCGACTCAGAATTCTTCCATTTGCTTTCTGTGTGTTTTCACTGCGTTGTTAATGTTCGTAATTAACCATTTCAAAGTGAAATATGTCCATTAAACTATGTAACACGCTGCGATATTTTCATCCAAAAAGTTCATAATTATCACATTTAGGGAAAATATTAGTAGCCACTCGCTTCGAATAAAAAACGCTTTAAATTAATTAATGGTTTTTTTTATGACCAGTGTCACGTATCGACCGCGTGACATTAATATAAATTCAAATTATGTAATTCGTCAGTGAGGATTAATTGACGTTTTTGTGAATCGCGTGACCGTACATTGAATTTTTTTAGGTACATACATGTATATATATGTACATACATACATATGTAACCTGAAAGTGTATTACCAGTAATATATTTTATCTGGCGTTTTAGATAATTCATATTGGAATAGAATTTAACCAGTACCTGTATGCTTTTACCAGCGAAAATGCAGTTTCTTTGATGTAATTCTAAGTTTAGTTTGACAGTTCAGATATTTTTTACAGAATCCTTTAGCAACAATGCGATAACATTACTTTTTATTACGAATTTTGTAAAAGATTATTATTACGATAACCCGACACAAATTGTTAGTTAAGTGACATTTTCCCGAAAAGGAGATTTTTGTGAATAAAATACATCAAAATCAAGTCACATTGAAAGCCAGGGTTCTGTAAATCATATTCAAAAAGTGGATGAAAGAAACGGAATGGATTCAGACTAGTCAGATTGTAAAATCCATTGTGTCACACGAAATTTCAACGTGATTATTTTAAATATTCAAAATATATTACAACTGGTGTTAAACATAAATAAACATGACCATGAATTAAAATTGAAAAAATAATAATACCTAGTTCATAATCAGTCTCATTATCCTCGGCTATGGTCTCCATTGGCCTGCAAGGACACCCGTTGTGAAAGGGTTGCATAAGGATCAATTTCTTCTTGTGAATATTAACTATTTCGCTAAACGAATAACACTAAAAAATTCCGTCACACACTACACCAAATTTAAAGTAAACTTTTATCTAATTTTATATATTGAAATTTTTCGAAACACGTGCACACACACAACACAAGGACGAAGCGCAAAATCCGTTTTTTTTTTTTCGAAAATCTAATAATTAATATTGACTATTTGATCCCACTATTTTTTTTAATTGTCCATAAACCAGTTAATTTTTATAAACGGTGTATATTTTACTAATTTATTTAAATATAATTCAGTTCAATCCGCCGTATACATACACGTATAATATACACACATGAACATATACTTTTTAATTAATATTACTAATTAATTGCGAAGCAATCATCAACATCACTTCTGGCACTTTATTCAATTTTGATTAGATTTAATTAAATTTATATTTTAATCACAGTGAATTTATAATTCCAACGTTTGTAGCGCACAAAATTGACACTCACACGGATGCTTCCATAATTCCTTCTCTGAAAATAAGCACTATATATATATATATATTATATTTATACAAAATATGTAAGTAACGAGTGTGTATAGAGTATGAGAAAACAGCGCAGTGCAGTGATATTTGAAACAAACTTCGTTCCTAGAGAATTTTATCACTCAACATCAAATGTGTGTACACCTATTGTTAGAATCACACAAAAGCATAGCAGAGATGAATAGTATATACGTACATACATATGTATATGTATATGTATTTCATTTTAGAACAGTGGTTCCCATCCTTTTACAACTTTCGTATATCTCGGTAATCCATTTTCATAAATTGCACTTTACATACAACATTGCATAGAAAATGTTCAAAAAAATCGTTTTTATTTTTTTTAGCATCCTTAAATATTTTATTTAAAAAACTTATAAAAAACGGATAATTTTAATGAGAGGGTCAATTCTCAATCTCCCCCTATCTATTTCTATTAATTTATTCTTACATTTATTATTAAATTCGACTAAATTAGTTTTTTTGTATCTTTTTAGGTTCATATAAAGGATTCCAAATCCAGTTATAGCAAAATCAGATCACCAAAAACCAGTGAAATTCGCTCAGTTTATTATTTAATTAATAACCAAAAATATGAACTTTGCGGCTTAATATATGTACATACATATAGTCAATTGGAGCTTCAACCAGATGTTTTACTTTATCTATGTTTATTTGTTTGAAGTTAAATACATATATTAAAGTTAAATACATACAACAAACCAACCCTTTTAGAATCAATGGTCATCTGAATATTTACAAAAGAAAGTAAAAATCTTCCAGAGTGTTTTACATACAATGCTATTTAGTTTAATGTGCAAGTGTCAATAATGACATTTGACATTAGTTTTTAAACTCATAAGAAAAAAATAAGACCTACATACATGTATGTAGGTAAAAACATTATTTTTTCCGAAAAGGAAATTGAATTATTATTTTTTACTTTATCTATATATGTACAATCTTACAATCCTGGGATCCCGGTGTTTTATGGTACCATGAATCCCGGTGCTGAAACTAGTCTGAATACCGGGATTACGGTGCTAGCAGAAATTTCTTTAAAAATATTATTTTTACAAAAAATAATATTTTTAAAGAAAAAACATAAAACATCATTATATAATGAACAATGGTGGGATGAGCAATGACAGTCATAGTCCAGTTGTTTGCTCTAACCCGTTCCGACGCCGGCTTGCCATTTCCACGAAATGGTATGAACGGCCTGTATTGTGTCGCAGATATTGTACTCAACCGCAATGATATTTGTTGCATATTTTGTCTGATTCTAACTCAGATTCGATCACTGATCACGTTTTCATTATCTAGAAAACTGTGTATTGTTTGTAAGATTTTTTATGTTTTTCTCAGAAATCAAAAGTAGATCTTTTGTCTTGTGTAAGTTTCCCTACATTTGTGCTCAATTTGTATCGAAAATGCTCATAGCCGGTATGTGAACGTATGTTCACATATATGTACATATGTACATATGTTTGATTATCGAATTTTGTTTTTTATCCTTTTTATATTCCTCAAATACATAGATAAAGTCGTGGGTTGGTCACATCCGAATTTTTTTAATAAAGTCAATGTATGTAATTGCAATTTTTATTTTAGGTGGATTCTTTCGATGAATAATAATACTAGACGGTACAATCTATCACGACGGAATCAAAGTGATGTTTTTTAATGTATTTATTGTGTTTTATTTAATCTTAGAAATCTATGGATTCGAGCCGAAAATTTAAAGAATGTAGACAAACTCTCAAAATAAGAACGCCAATATGGGAGTATTTCTTGCGTGAAACATCGGTAGAGTTTGCAAAATGCAATTGAACGTTTTTGAAATATGAAAACATGCAATTGAACTTTTTTTTTTATACATTTAATCCCGGTGCTAGCACCGGGATCCCGGGATCGAAAATTCCCAGCACTGCAATCCCGGTGCTGAAGTAACCTTCCGGGATTGGAAGCACTAATATGTACGTAGTAACAGGGTCTACGTGACGAGACAGAATGTTAAATTACAGAAAACGCAAATATCGGAAGGCAAAGATCGAAAATCGAAAGATCTTAAGTCGAAAGATGTATCGTTTACCATGCACCATTTTTTTTTGATCTTTCGACTTAAGATCTTTAGATTTTCGATCTTTGCCTTCCGATATTTGCGTTTTCTGTAATTTAACATTCTGTCTCGTCACGGAGACCGGTAGTAACAATACATACGACTAAGTTAATTTTTGTACTAACAATTTTTCAAACACAACGGTACATAGAATACAAATATAGACATCTATGGACAATTCACAAATTTTAAATACAAAGCAAATTTTTCAAGTAATATATTACATAGGTAGCATTAATGGAATTCAATAATTTCGAGATGTTAATAACTCGAATTTGCGAGAAAATGAGGGGGAGGATACCGATTTATTGGATCCGTAACAATAATTAAGCTAGAAATATTGGAAAATTCTACAAGGAGACGGTCGATCTCAGTTTTTTTTAATAACCAAGACCTCGCCAGTAGAACAATAAAAAACTTATACAGGCGGACCTCAACTTTCGCACATTCGACTTTCGCACAATTCGCTATTTCGCACATTTTTAAAAAATCGTTTTTTTTTTTGGTGATAATGCAAAAATGTTTGTTTGCGTGCAATTGTTTCCCTTTCCTCCATTCCCTGTTGCACTATGAAATGCGTATGAACGAGCCCGTACTGTGAAAAGTGTTACATCCTGCACGGCATAGTGATGGATGAAATGGAGAAATCTTTGTCTTATTGGATAAGTGACCAAAATCAAAAAACATCCCTCTGAGTACTTCAATAATTCAAGCTAGAGCTCTTAGTTTGCATAAGGATTGGAAGGCTAGACTAAAAGAAGATTCTAACACGGTGTTTCATGCAAGTCACAGCTGGTTTTCAAATTTAAAAACAAGATATTCTTTACACAATATTAAATTCACTGGAGAATCATCTGATGCGGATGAAGATGCTGCAAAAGACTTTATTTCCTCATTGTCCAAAATTATTGAAGATGATGAATATTCCTCTAGTCAAATATTCAATGTAGATGAGACTGGTTTATTTTGGAAGAAGATGCCTAATCGTACATTCTTATCAAAGGAAGAATCAGTTGCCCCTGGTCATAAACCTTCTAAAAACCGATTGCTTCTTGGTGGAAATTTAGCTGGTGATTTAAAATTGATGCCAATGTTAATTTATCAAGCAGAAAATCCTAGAGCATTGAAAGGGAAAGATAAAAATTGCTTCCAGTAATTTGGAAATCAAATAAAAAAGCCTGGGTTACTGCTTTAATATTTAAAGATTGGTTCACTTCACATTTCGTACCAGCAGTAAAGCAATATTGTGAAGTTAATAATTTACCATTTAAAATATTATTAATCTTAGATAATGCTACAGGACTCTCATACAACCCATGGACCAAACAGTGATAGCTATGTTTAAACGATATTACATATATGAGGTCGATAATGAATCAGGCCATCAAGACAACTGACATGGAAGGTGGGCCCACATTAAAAGATTTCTGGAGGAATTATAACATATGGAACGCAATAAATAATATTGGAGACGCGTGGACTGAAATAAAAGAGTCAACAATGAAAGGTTCATGGAGAAAACTATGCCCACAAATGATGGGTGATATAAATTTTGATGAAACTCCAGAAACTATCACACTTGAAATAGTTCACTTAATGAACGAACTTAACCTAGATGTGAAAATATTAATGAGATGATTGAATCTCATTCTGAACCCATGACCAATGAATTTCTAATGGACTGACAAGAGAACGAGAATGATATACATATTGAAAGTGAGGAAGAAGAACCAGAAGAAATCATTAATACCTTAACTATAAAAAATATGAACGAAGCTTTTACGCATCTCGAAAAGTTTTTGAACATTATGGAAGACTGTGATCCCAATGGAGAACGAATATCTCAAGTACGTAGGATTATTCATAAGAGTACTGTCTGTTACAGAACACTCTATGAAGAAAAAAAAATTGTCATATTCAACTAAATCTTGACAAGTTCATTACGAGATTATAATTTGCCGTGCCTGAATGCGATATTTTCCACCTAAGTGAGTGTAGATTATCGGATGTTATTTTAACATATGTATCTGGCAGCCTGCGCTCATCATTATTCTCTTAATTTGAATGTGATGTATGTGTGGAATCTTAATCTACTCTCTTCCATTTGGGCCTCGCTGTGATTTTTTTTTACTATTTTTCTTTTGCAGAATGTAAAACTAAGAATAGGATTTGAGTATTTTATTTACGTGTTATTTTTCTTTTGTTTTTATTTTTTATTTTATCGTGTTTTTCTGCTTTTGCTTTTTTGCTTTTTATTTTACGTATTTACTTTACTTTTTAATGTATATAAATAATTTTTATTTAATACATACATTTTTTGCTTTTTTTTTTTACATCCCTCTACTTTCGAACATTTAACTTTCGCACACATTTTCAGGAACCAATTATGTGCGAAAGTTGAGGTCCGCCTGTAGTATCATATATGTACATATATAATATAGTATATCCGATATAAATTTGTAATGTAAAATCTTTTACGAAGTTAATTACCATTACATCAATATTGTCGCGTACCTAATATATGTATGTATGTAGTTACTATATTATGCTAATTTGACCTGGCTTCCATGGCTTATATCGTAAAACGGGTTTAAATATTTTATTAACTACTCCACAGTCATCGTTGGGGGGTTATTACAGGTTTTCATACGTCACAAAAGACATAAATCACCTCCTAGTTTAATAATTAAAATAAAACACGCCTTTACTACTGCACACGTTCGACGGCGTCGATTGAAATATTTCGATAGTCAAAATAGACCGGGTAATACTTTCGGCATTGGCTTTTCAGCAATTTTTCGCTGCTATTTTCGGAATTTATACATAAACGATATCGCTGTTGGCGATTTCGCCGACTGTACCGTACCTTGGGCAATGAATATATCGCTTAACTGAAACCGTATGTGTTTTTGCAATTTTAAATTGAACCAGATATAGAATTCCAATATTATATTTATTCCTTATTCGAATTGAGCGATCTGACAAAAAGGGTGGTGATTATTTTTATTACTTTACGAATTATCAAAAGATGAAGTATTGTGTTTTTATATAAACAACTCAACGGAATAATGCTCGATATATGTAAATTACATAAATGTTTTTACCCAATATTGAATACGTACATATGTTCATTTATGTTTGAATATTGAACATATTGGATTGTATGTAATATAAATTTTTACACATATATGAGCCGTTATATTTTTAAGTGGCGGAAGTCCAATTTTTAGTTCCAAAAACACTTCTTTTCAAAATAGTATTTTTGGACGCCAAAACAGGGGGTGTCATATGTGTTCAAAATTGAACGCGGCAAAATTGTTATCACTTAAATTCGATATGTCCAGAATCTCAATGTGGACTTTTCCATCAATATCGTGAGAGCATTTTTGCTTTATCGACGTACATATATAGTAACAATAGATGAAGTTTTGTGATCATACAAAAATTCCACTTTGAGATTTTGACCGATTCGAACTCAGATTCGATCACTGATTACGTTTTAATGGTCTAGAAAAAAATGTGTGTGTATGTGTCTGTGTATTTTGGGGATTTTTTGCATACGTCCTATCGAACTGAAATTTAGTATCGGTTACTAAAATGCTTATCGATAAAACGGAAGTTTTTTTTAAATATTTAAAATTACCGGAATCGTACCTTCCCTTACAGGTGTCCTCTTTCTTAAAGTTTTTAGATTAATTTTATTGGTAGATAAAAACTTTCACGTGTCTAAGATTTATATAATATTTAGGACGCATTTTTAATATTTAAAAATTTTCAAAAATATTTTAATTTTTACACAGTACAATAATATGCTGAAGAAATAACTGTCAAATTAATAAAAGCTATTTAATTTCATTAAATCGATATTTATACTTTTGGTATTCATCACGCTATTTTTTCTGCACGAGTATTTTTGATTACAATTACATATGTATGTATGTTACAGTAAATATTATTATAAAACAATATAATTGCAACCTAGAGAAAAAAAAATTATAAAATTTATTTTATTTTAATGCTAGCAAAATTTCGTGACCTTGAATTAAAAACTGTGGATTTGCATTATGATATCCTCAGGTTCTTCGGTTTTGTATGGGGCCATTTAGCTCCAGGCATAAGCCTTTTTAAAACTTTGAAATCTATCCGGCTAGCAAGCGATCGTTGGAAAAATATAAAAAGGCATTGCTCGTGCGTTTTTGTAAGGGAGCTCTTCGATTTTTGGTTTCGAGCCCGGGTAAATAAAATTATAGATAGATATCTGATCAATTGAAAAACAAAACTATTAAATTGATATAATTGATCATGATTTATAAAATAAGTTAAAATTTCAATAGAACTAGAGGTCGATTTAACAGAAATTCCAAAGCTTTCAGTGTGTGAAAAGTACACTTTATAGCTCTTGCATTGAAGCCGGGGTTATTATCTCGCACGAAGATTTCCTATGGGAAAAGAAGGTGAATTTGAGGATAATTAGTGCAAACTCGTGTTTCGGCTATGGGCCGGGATTGATGTTTGAAACATTAATGCCGACGAAGGGCCAAGTAAAGCCCATTCCAGGGTTAGAGGAGTTTCATCCGAATGCGCAAACTTTCGCCTAATTATGCACGTTAATTCGTAAACGGCCACAAAACAGATTGAACCTCATTAAGATATAGCAGCAACGCGAGAGCCTATGATCACACCAAAAAAAATATGTATTATACATATACATATATATAATTAAAATAAAAAAAATAAGAAAATTCGCTCGTCGAGGCGTTAAAAGGTATTTCGAGCGGTTAATGCGTTTCGGGGAATTTATTTTCGTATCGCGCGCGAAAGCGGTTCAACATTAAGCTTCGATTTTCGCACACGTCGGATGATGCTACGAAATATTGAATATATTACTAAATTGATACTTTTTCAAACGGTACAAGCCCGTTCCTCTTCACCTACATGTATGTATGTACATATGTATGTATGTGTGAAGTTCCACGTGAAGGGTAGGGGTCTGCAGCCCCGGGTGCCAAAATCAGGGGGTGTCAAAATTGAATGCGGAAAATTCCCGTATTTTTAGGCGAAATGCATAGATATTGCTCTCACCTTTAAATGACATTTATTAAAAATGGAACTCTAATCGACCTTTTGGAGGTCATTTTATAGTATTAAAAATAATATATACTTATTAATGTTATTTTTTCAATTTATTTAGTAAATCATATATTACTTATATTAAATAACTTTTTGCATTTACATATGTCAAACCTAAATAATTTGTTTTCAGACTAAGTATATACATACATATGTATGCTTGTAAAAACACACAAATGTACATATGTACATGCGTATGGATGTATAATATCACCAACACAACTAACAAAAATTAGAATATTTTTTATTGTAAATAAAAAAAGTTTAAGCACGACCTTTGGTGGGGGGGGGGGGGGGGCACCAGAGTCAAGCTTTTGAGGCCTAACTTTTTATATGTATGTATGCATAATCAATAAAATAATTTTTTACTTAAAGAATAGACATACATTTATTCGAAATGTTGTCGTTCTTGTCGAAGAGTTTTCTAAGTAAAAGTTCCAGGCGTTGAAGTAATCGCATTTTTGATACTTCAAAATTCATTACTTTTTGTCCCGTCCTCATTTATAAATATATTCCATATTCGTTAACATTAATACATACATTGTAATGCTTCTCCGATCTGAGAGCAACTCAAGTATTGACATCAACGATAATTATCGAGTGAGTTTAATGGTGGACCATGCACTTAGTATATGTATATATGTACATATAGGTAATACATACATATATGTATTTATGTACCATAAATAAAATACATACATACATAAATTTCATTTAAATCTTTTATGAACACGTAAAATAATGGTGAATCTTGAAGTGCATTCATCTGATGCATTTTTGATCTATTGCACATGCACTTAATGCATGTTATTTGTTCAGATCAATAAAGCATAGCTTTTGACGTCATCGTAACCGAGTGCAAAATCGTAAATCGGATTGATAATATTGTGGACATAATAATTTAGCATTCGAAATATTGTACATACATATCTACTTAAAAAAATGGATGTGACAAACCCGTGACTTTATTTATGTATTTGAGGAATATAAGAAGTATAAAAAATAAAATTCGATAATGAAACATATGTATGTAGATATATACATACACGTTCACAATAAAGATAAAAACAAATAAAAATATCAAAATAAAAAAATGAAATATTGTTTTAAAAAATATGACTACTTCCGGTTTACGAATTCTAACCAAAACATTTTCAACTCTAAGTTAGTACATAAAAACTACAAATATAAATTTTCAGTTTGATACGTTCAGTGGTGTGGAAAAAATCGTGTGCTCACAACATTTTTGACTTTAACCTTTCCTTACCGGTGATAGAAACATAGTCGACATTTACTCTAATTGTATGAATATCTCTTTAAATATACTAAATACAGAGTTCATATTTTGGGTATTCCTCAGCAATACATTAATGTATTAGATAGAATTATTATAATATACACGTATTTATCTGACGCAACAGAAAAAAATATTTTATCGAAGAATCGGGCATAATGCGCAAATGCAGTGTGTGTTATTACGTTTTTTCCTTCAGTCGTGTCCCGTTCTCGGTGCGCGCGTGTTGTTTTTTTCGTTTCGGAGCTTTTTTGTACCGTGTGGACCAGCACTTTATTTGTGTTTCTTGATTATTATATTGTAAATACGGTAATAATTATTTAATGTTATTTTTTTTTTAATTTGCTATGCTACATTGTATATTATATTTATATTTTCAAAGACAATTTTAATTTTTGAAAAAAATGGCTGAAAGAAATTTGATGAATGAAGAGGAATATGATAGCGATCTCGATTTTGAAATAAATGATAATTTTACTGATACGGAAGATTTTATTGAAGATATGGAAGATACAGATTCGGAATTAGAGGCCAGTGAAAATGAAGACGAAGAAGTGTATACATCGAATCATGGATTTCAATGGAATTCATTACCACCATCATCCTCAAGACGTAGAGAGTGCAATATTGTTACCGAAAATTCAGGACTTATAAATGGTAGCACTACTGTAAATACTATTAGAGAAATGTTCTCTTTGTTTATAAATTCAAATATGGTGAGAGAAATATGTGAACAAACGAATCGTCAGTTACATCGTACATCCACGAAAATTATCGAGCCGATATTGGCAGAAGAATTGCTTGCATTCATTGGAATAATGCTTGCGTCTGGCAGAAATAGGACCCGAAAATTAAGCTTAAATGAATTGTGGACTAATGACAGCGCTTTTTGCCAACCATTTTTTACGGCATCTATGTCTCGGGATAGGTTCATCACAATATTCAGTCAAATTCGTTTTGACGACAAAGAAACCAGACAAGAAAGAATACAAGTGTCGTCTGATAAATTAGAACCTATCAGGACAATTTTTAATAAATTTGTAGAAGAATGTAAACGTAATAATTCTCCAAGTTGCAACATTACTGTGGATGAACGTTTGGCTACCTATAGAGGCAATTGCCCATTCCGCGTGTATATGAAGTCGAAACCCGGTAGATATGGAATAAAAATGTGGGTATCGGCTGACTCTTCAACAGCATATATATTAAATATACAGGTTTATACAGGTATGGTTAATAATTGCCGAGAGATAAATCAAGGGAATCGTGTAGTGATGGATTAAGTTCAACCGCAATATGGCACCAATAGAGGTGTAACAACGGACAACTTTTTTACTTCGGTGGCATTAGCTGATAACCTTTTAGATAAAGGGCTAACTCTAACTGGTACCCTACGTAAAAATAAACGGGAAATTCCTAAAGAATTTTTACCATCGAAACATAGACTTTTACACAGTAGCTTGTTTGGTTTTACATCAACCAAGACATTAGTTTCGTATGTGCCAAAAAAAAATAAAGCAGTTTTGCTATTGTCTACTCAATTTCATGACAGTGAAGTGAGTAGTCATGAAGAAAAGAAGCCGGAAATAATAATGTTTTATAATAAAACAAAAAGTGCAGTAGATACCGGCGATAAAATGTTTTTATGGAGATGCTGGATATAGCTGCGCTAAATGCATATTTGCTATGGGCGCAGAAATATCCAGAATGGAAGGCGAATAACAGAAGTCGACGAAAATTATTTATTAGAGAACTTAGTTTGGAATTAGCTATGCCCAATATTGTATTTTTTTTATTTACGTTTACTTCTCATTTTTTTTTATCAATTTATGTATTTGTGTATTAAAATTATTATTGTGAAAATAAATACATGAAAAGTACATATAAACATATTTTATTTTATTTGATGAAAAAATTGAATATATTTTTACGCATAGGTTTTGAATCATCGCGTAATTCTGGCGGATGTGGCGTGATTTCTGATCAGCGAGTCGCGGAGTGGGGGCCTAGTGTTCGTCCTCACTTGGAGATGGGCGGCCCTCTGGGATTGTCGTTCACGCGTCTTCAATTTCATGCTTTTTAGATCGTTTTTAGCAGTATATTACCAATATTGATACATATATATTAATTTATATAGATACGGACTATTACTATAGTCATGAATAGAAGGAAAAATGGTTAAATATTCATATTTATCAGACTTTAAAATCACGAATTTCTAGAACGACTGAGTCGACATCACCGCTGCACGCGTAATTTTTTAGCACCGTAAGGGAAAGGTTAAGTAAAAAAATTCCACTTCCAGTTGATTAATTTGCTGATTTTTTTATATTCATTACATTGATACAAGGAGTATATCTACTTGAATTTCTCGTGAAGGGCACACATATTTAAAGGGTTGAAAAAAATAGGGGAAGTAAAATCGAACAAGAGTAAAACTGCCACTTCACCAAATTTTATATGTAACTTGGTATTAAACTTCTAGATATGAAATTTCAGTTAAATACACTAATAGGTTACTGTGAAAAACATAAAAAACTTTAGAGTAAGAGAGTACTACTTCCGGTTGAGGTAAAAATATTTATAAAATATTAGTGCATGAAATTTCTAATTTTTATTGCATGTGAAAAAATTTCATGTTTGATCCATTGAGCGGTTTGGGAGATAACTGAATCCAAAAATTAAAAAAGAGGACATCTATAAGGGGAGGTACCATTTCCGGTCAACTTAAAAATTTGAAAAAAATTTACGTATCGATAAGCATTTCAATAACCGATACCAAGTTTCAGTTCGATAGGGGTAACTGTGTTCAAAAAATGCCTAAAATACACAGACACACAAATACACACTTTTTTCTGGATTATGAAAACGTGATCACTGATCGATTCTGTGTTCGAATCAGTCAAAATCTCGAGTTTTGATTTTCGCATGATTACAAAACTTCATCTATTGTTACTACGTACATACTAAAGTAAAAATTCTAGACACAAGAAAAATATTAAACTTTGGTTTATTTTAATTAATTAATAACAGCAGAAAGTATGTAATTAAATGCAAAATAAGATAAGGCAATATATGATTCTTTAGTATTTGAACGGCGAATTTCTGTTACTATTATATTACTTTTAATTATTTCCTGTTGTCTTAGATAATCTTCACATAATGCTTGCGAGAATTTTCAAAAGGGTTTTATTACATATATGTATGTATATGTACATAGGTACATACTAAAAGTTAGCGAAGAAGTTTAACTCAATAATCTGTCTAGGGACACCTTCTCCATAATCCTTCTCTCTAAGATAGAAGATTGTACATACATATATACATATATGATATACATATGTATAATAAAATATGTACAATGTATCAATCTTTGAAATATTACATAATTTTGCACCAAAAATGATTTATCTTTGTATTTGAAAAAGGTAGATACATATGTACATAATTATAATGTGATATTGTATGTATGTATGTATGTACATATTTGTGAATTATTTCAGGCGAATGAGTAATATGTCAAATGCTAAAATTTAGGGTCTCTAACTGAAATATTTTCATTTAAATGATGAAATGCCGATATTGTGGCATTTTATATAGTGAAACAATAAAATCAATTACGCGATTGTATCGAAAATTTTATCATGGTAACTCTTCCGACGCGTCAGCATTCAATTCATTTCATTGATTCATAGTGTAATTTCCCGATATTGAGAGGAACATAACGAGGTGTTTCGATAGTCTGACACCATAACAATATACATACATACATACATATGTAAATACATACTTGTTATTATATTTTGAAATTATAGTTGATAAACTGTTTTTGTAATAAATGTCTACATACATTGAAATCATGCCAGTGTATTTATAATTATAATATACCTACAATATGTTACAGTCCAAGTATATGTACATTTTCTTCGTTCATGAGCATAGTAGTCTGTTCATACACGAGCCATTTAGGCCAGTTTTAGTATACACAAAAGAACAAACCGACAACCGAACTAGTTTTTCCATGCACAAAATAACAAGCCCCATCCTCTATTCATATACGCTTACCCTGGGTTATAATATTTTTTATGTTATTGGAAATGAAATTATAGCAATGCTGTAATGTGGTTTTCATAGGATTTTCCTTTTAAAAACTTGGTTTTTTGACATCTCAACAGTTTCATGCGACACCTAGTGAGTCTATTTGAAGATACATACATATGTATGTACATAGCACACCAATAGTTCGTGTATGAACAAACAAGCATGCTCATAAACACTTTGACTGTAACATATTAATTTATAAGTCAGTAATACATACATGTACATATATGTATATGTATATACATTGTATATTTAAATGTCCTCATAAAATTGAGCCAAATTGGCTTAATTGACGCTAACGTAACCCTTGTCAAATAATGTTATTTACATATATAGTTCAAATAGAAAATAGAAAAATAGGAAAAATGCTTAGGAAATGTGCATGAAAAGATCAAAACCAAACGCAAACACATTTTGCGTGCATTTTATATGAAGATTGAAAAAAAATTGGTTCGATTTTATTAGAAATCGCTAAATGCATAAAATGAAAAATATCTTAAGCAATCGAAATCAAATATATTAGTATGTAGGTCGGAAACCATACAAAGTGGAAAAAATTCAATACCACATTCAATACCAGTCAGTTCGAAGTAGTTTCTTCAAATCATCGAAACATAAAGCAATGTTCTCAACATATGTATATATTTATAAAGTTCAGCTTCTTCCAAAAATTTTATAGTGAGCCATCAACCGGAAAAGAAATTCATACATTTCGACACACAAACAAACGCCTTCGAACAGATGAAAACCGGACAAATCGGTCAAAACCGGCACAACATTATAGAGCAGAGACGCGATCCCGTCATCGTCCATAATACATTCAGATCGTTTTCTTTCTTTCTGTGTATATTTTGATTGATCGAGTTGAGAGAGACCGTCAATAGCGACGGGGCTATTTCGGATGACTATAGCACACACACACACCTAGAATTTCCGCACCATCGATTTTTATCGCGGGAAAGCTCGTTTCCCCGCCAATTTTTTTTTACATAATTTATGGTCATGAGCTTGTGCGAGTGTACACAAATATGAGGCATGATGATGCGGGTACACGTAAAATTGACGCGCGTGACGCTGATGTATCCCACGCGGGGGACCAACTCGTTAGTAACACTTTAATCGTACAAAGTGTAATTTTTCTGATATGAATCACAAACATATGATTTACTGTGTTTAAATGTTTTTTAAAGAAGAATATGGATTTTAATATTATCAAATTTCAACAAAGAAAAAGCCTTGGAACTAGTTACATCATCCATAGCTGGTATCCGGAAACCTTTTGTTAAATACACTTTTCATTTTCTAGCAATATGTTTTTGAAATATTTCTAATTGAATATTTTTGATAAAAGATTAAATACAAGTACCGTGTTCTTTCGATCTCATTTATTCCCCATAAATAATTATGCAAAATTAATTCATATATATGTATATATATATATATATATATATATATATATATATATATACATATATATATATATATATATATAAACCGGAAACATAGCTCAGTGGTTAGCGTATAATTCTAACAACTTATCGGTCACGGGTTCGAACCCTCCTCCAGTGTTGCTGGCCTGACCTTGGATATTTGTGATTCCAGGTTGATAAATTATTATCAGGTTCTTACCAAAATGGCCACCTACCCTCATTTGACACTATTATTTGAATTTAAGTTCAAATTTATAATAATATTATAAATTTATATACACATTACATGTGTACAAAGTTGGCCAAATTAGATTGTCATACAAAAATATATGGCTTAATCTAATTCCAAATACACATTTGTGTGCTTGTCAATAGCACTTAGTATTGTTGAAATTGTATTGATTTTTTTAAAAATTAATCTATGAGTTATTATGAAATTGAAAATATGTGCCATTATTATGATAGTTTTTATATACATATGTACATATGTATGTATACGGTACTTATTGAAATATTTTTGTTGGAAACTTGCTGTTGTGGGAACTGAATGATATGAACTATAGCATCGGCTGGATCAAATGCAGTAAGATGTATGGTGATACTAAAATATGTATGTACATACATACATATACATATGTATACATGTACTATTTTCTCATTTATTGCACTCTTTCATTGCATATATAAACTGATTTTTACGATCGTTATAAATCCATATGTACATATATAGGTATGTGTATATACATGTATACAACTCCCAAGGAAAAATCGTGCATCGTATGCGAAATAACGCACGCACATTTAGCCCTTAAAGGACGGCGAATGAATGCAAAGTGTCGCCTATAAATGTGCACAAATGTACATTGTGTACTTGTACAGACGCACTAAGAATAAATGAGGATGGAAAACTCGTTGGAAAATCTTTGCGATACCATTCGAATAGTAGAACGAGGCGAATAGTAGTTTCGTCGTAGAATACAAATATGTGTGTATGTACATGTATATGTATATTATATGTATATAAGATTTAGTCAAAGGACACGTTTGTTAGAATGGAATTCAAAGAAGCGAATCAATCAAATAATAATCCTTTGACAAACAACATGGAAATAATTGATGGCTTAATACATCTCTTCTTTGACCACTCTAGTGCATGAATCAAATTTCAATAAAATTATTTTTTGGGCATAAATACGCTCTTATTAATATATCCAAGGAAATTATTATATAGGAAAATAATCAAAAATTAAAACTATGTACTTATTATTGTTTTATTCCGATATTTCTGGCGTTTTTCTGTTAACTTGACCATTGATTATAATAACTGACCTGTATTGTAAATAATTAACATTCATAAAATTAATTATAAAAGTTTACTATTTTTCTATGATTGATTAGCATTTTAGTAAGCAGTCAAAAGTAAATTATTATTTGAGTATGAAATATAGAAAATTATTCCAAGTTTCAATTACTTAAATCCATTTTTAAATGTAGAATTTTTACGCAAATTCTTTTATGTGTTATTCATATCATGTTTTTACGGTTCAATATTTCGAATGGTTTTATACGAATATACAAGTAAAAAGCAAATGTAGGTAGGATGAAAACTTATCAACTTAACGGCATCGCAAAGTTGTTTTCCGGATTTTTCCGGTGGTCGACTTTTGCGAGCTGAGCGCATAAAATCCGATCGATAAGTGGTCGAATAGTACGAATATATGTATAAATAAAGCAAAATTTCGAGCACGTCTGTTTTATATCGGTCGAAATCGGCGCGTGTCTTTACGACCGGCGTGGCCAGTAAAGAAGTTTTGGGTTATAAACGAAACGTACCATTTAAATGTGCATAATTTATAGTGGCAAATCGAAAACTACAATTTACGCATCTCTCCAGATAACTAAAACGAGAGAACAAAAATCTTTTTAAATTTTCTCTTTACAATCGGTCTGAAATACATTTTTTTTTATTAAAATAATGAAATTTCGTCTAGACTGGTAAGTTGTTACCGTAAAATGTTACGACTTACTGTGACAAGTTTATAAGTCACAAGCGAAATAAAAATGCATGGAAAACTTTAAATTAATGTATCGCAACTTGGAACTTATCTTTGAAACTTCTATATATGTATGTAAGCATGTATGTATACATACATACATATGTACATAGTTGTTTTTATGTTGCTGCCCATAAGTTTAATCTGTTATCGTATATCAATAGTGAATTGACGGAAATCGTGTACAAACTAATATATGTATGTATACATATATAAAATAATTTTCAATAACACTATATGTGTATGTACCTATACATATGAGCCGTTATTTGAAAGTTGCGGAAGTCCAATTGTTAGTTCCAAATACACTATTTCTGTTTGACTTAATTCAAAAGTTGCAAAAGTTGATTCGGTATGTCCAGAATCTCGGAAAAGAAGAATAAACGTATTACAGGCCACCATTATTTTTAAATATTGTTAAACGCAAAATATATGTATTATATTTAATGTTTTGGGAAATATTTCTCGAAATGAATAAAATTGCTCTTACACCACTTTCAAATATAGCGGCACATATGTAGATTAATAAAGTTATTAAAAAACATTTGGGTATATAAAAAGCAAAATTAAAACTCGACAATGAATAAATACACTTACATATGTACACATATACGTTATTGATACGCGTTTGATCGCTAATGTAAACTCACACATTTTGGATTCTCAGTAAGATAAAAGATCTATGTACTTCCAGTTGTCGGACTTTGTTCAAAGTCCATAAAAATATAAAATACACAGGAGAAACGTTCAAAATAATATAATTAAAATGTTCAAAATAATATAATTGAAAAATCAAAATATAATATTATTAAAAGTAGAGCTTAACTTTGTCCAGCAGCATTTTAAATCATGATAAACACTGTTTTTCTTTACAAAATTCATTGCAAACTTTTTTGGATTTGTTCCGTAAGATTCAGCTATTGTTATTATATCCAGTTAAAGTTTTGTTGCCTCTAGCTAGAAATCGGGATATTTAAATTCCCTCAAGGAATCAATAATACTTGGTATGTAATATGATGAAAAAGAAAATTCTTCAAATATATTTATATATTTTACTATTTTAGCTGTTAATATAGGTATCATATTTTTTTGGTGTGGGTAAATTTGATTTGGCACTCGTAAATTCGAAATCCATCTTGAGAGTTTAGCTTTATCTGACTAAGAAGGACAGACGGACTTCGTGAAAACTGGGGCTGAGCTTTAGCGAAAGCCAAAAGCTCGCCGCAGCAATAAAGCGGAGCTTTCGGCCGACTAGAAGCTTTACGAGCGCGAAACTAGGACGGGACGAGTGCCTTTGTCTTCTGCTGGGACTTGCAACCTTTTTATTGCTTTATGCTAGCGCCACACACACCTACAATGTATGAATTTACGAAAATGCAGCATTAGACAAATATTTAATGGTTACAAATTTTATTTTGCCTTTTAAAATAAAAAAAAAATCGAAGAAAACAGAACAAATGGCTTTTCAACTTTTTCTAATTTTATTTAGAATTGATATATATATTTAAATAGTGAATTTTTCATTTAAATAAACACACGTACAAATTATATACTGGTAAGCCTGAAGAAAAATATCTTCAATCAATGTGTTATGGCAAGACGTATGGACGTGAAACTTGGACAGTCAAAGTCAAAATCTTTTTGAAAATCAAATGGATTCAAAGAAGTATGGAACGCTGTATACTCGACATTACGAGGAGAGATAGGAAATGGAATACGTGGGTGAGAAGAATGACAAGGTTAGTGGATATAGTGAGGAGTGAAGGGATTGAAATCGCAATGGGCGGATCACTTATCTAGAAGAATGGACAAAATGAGGGCTAAAATGATATCCGAGAGAATGCAACAACGTAGGGTGAAAGGCAGACTGCAATAAAGATGAGTGGACGAAATTATAAAAATATGTGTGGATGAGAGTTGTGCAAAACAGAGAGGAATGCAAGCGTGTTGAAAAGGCCTTCATCCGGCAGTGATGGTGAGTAGCTGTAAATGATGATAATATATGGACATATGTAGGTAAAAACTGAAAAATAATTGACACACATCAATCATCAATGTCGATTCTGTATATTATTAAATATTCATAATAATTTTATTATGTATATTCGAAAAGGATTTTTAAATGCATTCAATGAAAACTTTAAAATAGAATCGCCTAATAGTTATAAACGAACGTTTTTAATAAACAAATCAAAATTGAAATGTCAATCAAATTAATGTATCTGGTATTTCCATTGGATTATTGAAACGACGCTAAAATTTAAAATTAATTTTCGGCATAAACAAAGATCAGACCATTTCAAATAAATATACACGTACATATTATATATGTATGTACATACATAAATACGTATATTCAGCATCGTACTTTTCATATAAAACAAACAATCTTCATAATACACGACGGCCAGGTATAGAAAATATGTATAGGTAGATACGATCTCATTAAATTCATCATTATAAACACAAATTGCAAATAAAGGCCTTCATAATAAATAGCGTGTTGCATTTTGTAGAGCGTGTACCTGCAAACTTTTCGCAATTTGTACAAATTGAATACATACATATTAGTTTTAGTAGGAATGATATGCTAATTTTTACTGGATCGAAGTGTCATTATAGAACGGGGTACTAGGTGAGTCGAACAAACAAGATTAATGAATGAGGGGAGATGATTGCCGCACCAGAGGCGGCTGATTAAATCCGCACGACATTGTACACGAGGAAAAATAATAATATAAAACGAGACATGGAGAGAAAAGAACTCTCTGTATATAAATTATATACTCGCATATTAAAAAAAAAGAGAAAAAACAGAAAACACCACCGGAACAACTTTGTATAGGACACTCTAGGGACACACGACAGTTATATGTGCTTAACATGATGGATTATTACACGCTTGCCTGAACGAGGTACAAAGGATTCGAAAGGATAATATATCCAAAACGAATGGAGCGTGAAGTTTGGCCGGTGAAAAATCAAACGAGTCCACCGAAAAATAAACCGAGTCTCTCAAATTGATAGTATTTTCAGTGTCGATGAATCAGAAAGATCAGCGGGGATCAATCTTATGAAGATATACAGTGATACGATTTCGATTTACTTGAAAGTTTTATCCAGTATTCGACTAATTTATTAACGATAGAAAATTAAGCAACTCATTTCAACATCTTTTTTGCACATACTAGTAAAAAATTAAAAATCGATGTATGTAAAACAACTTATTACATATGTATGTATATTAACAATTTGGAAAAATAAAATTTGCACATTTCATATGATACGTTCATTGAATTTTTTATATGAAAATTATCACGTTTTAACTTTAACCTTAAAGGTTATCTTGTCTCATACCTTATCCTTGGGAAAGTAAGATATTTTGGTAGGAAAATAGCTAAACTTGATCATTGAAGGTTTTATAGACAATACACACATTCAATCAATGACGTTATATTATTTTTAACTCCCTTTCAATACTTTTAAAACGAATGATTGGAAAACGCTATGGCAGAAAAGAGTAAATAGTGGTAATTTACATATATAGATGATGAAATTGACATCATCATTTACAACAGAGGTGGCCAGGCGGGCTTTTTGTGGGCGTAGTTCATTTTTCCAGTATTATCCTATTGGTCTATTATTTTTCTATACATAGATGCAGTTGATAAGGGTTTTCAATATAAAATATATTATGTATTTTTATAAAATAAATAAACAAGTATATGTATTGTAATAACATAAATCAATAACAATTTAAATATTTTAGATCAGATCCGTCGTTTCCTTTTTCTATTTGTTGGGGAGGTTTATACCTATTTTTTTGTATTTACGCTTGCACAATAGGCATCGGTCCGTCTGTCCGTAATAAACATTATTTCCCGTTTTTAAATATTCGGCTCCTTTGAGAGTATTACTTTTTAATTAAAAAGAACATCCTTGCTGGCTTAAATCGGCCGCTCTTTAATTTTACCAGCATTTGTATAAATCATATACATACATAAAAAAAAATGAAGTGCATGTGAGAAGTGCAAAAATCTTACCTTGTGATAAATATTGTATGGGTGTTGAAAATTGTAATCACAATAAAAATTAACTTAAAATTAAGAAAATCAAAACGGTTAGACCCGACGACACGACAGACAAGTTCTTTCATGAAAATATAGTGTTTTAACCCCCAATCTCACATCTAGTACATTGTTCTTTCGATGACCAACCAATACTTAACAGTCTTGAATAAATACATTTGGTAGTCGGAACGATTATAGATTATAAAATAACTAGCTTTATGGCATAGAGGTTAGAGTCTATGCGGACCGAAGCTACATATAGTATGTACCTTCTATCCCGTTATGTCCCCAAATTATAGTTTGGGTGTGTTACAGTTGTAACTTGCAACATCAATCTATACGTATATAACAAGACAACCTAAATACATTTTAAAAGTACGATTTCTTTTTTGGACCCATTTATTTAGGCCCCTTTTATATATTCAGCTGCCTGTGTGCGTTGCACACATTTGTAAACATGGTAGGCGCAGCCCTGCCTGCTGGCAGCTAAATAATGTCTTGCCTAGAGAAAAAAAATATATACTCAACGGTAATTTCATACAAAAATAATCTCAATAAACGGGCATAGGTATTGATTTCAATTATTTCCTTTCAAAAGATGCAAGAACAATATTAATTTCTTGACTGGTATTCGTCCCGTATTAGTCGAAAAAAAGGTTCACGCCATTTAGTTCAAAAAAAGGTTTAGGTTAAAATATAAACTACATACAACCAAAAAAAAGCCTCCGTGGCCAAAAAATCCCTGGCAAAACACATTGATCGAAAATCTTTTTCTTCAGGCAAAGTGGCATTTTTGACACAAAAACTGCGTTCATTCGCCCCAAATGCACTCCATCCTAATTTTATACGATTTCTTATTTCCTCTTCCCTCCTACCGGACATGTCTATAATTTTCCCTAAATATATACATATATATATATATATATATATATATATATATATATATATATATATATATATATATATATATATATATATATATATATCTATATAATTACTACTTCTACTCTCTCAGGCATGCAATAACTATTGAGAAATTGATATATTTATACATTTGTGTTACATAGGAAACTATTCAAGTTATCGTAAACTAAGTTAGCAGTTGCATATGAACGAGCCCGTGTCAATTTGCATAAGATCTGTTGCCGTTACATGCTTAATATATACTGTTGCTATAATATATGATCTGTTGCCGGTAGATATAAAACTTATGAATATATTACTACACATATAAGGGATTTAAACCAAATATACGGAAACTTGGTTTAATTAAATTAATTCGGTGTAACTGTTTAGTCGATATATGTATATGTATGTATTTAGCAAAACTCTTCAGTGGGCATACCCACTGGTTACATATGACAATTTGCTCTTGTTCCGTAGTTATACCCCGAGCGTGTAAGCCCTCACAATCCTGTCGTCGAATACTAACATTGGGATACTATTCAATGAGGGTGTTCTATCAGTCGACACATTTCAAACACCATGAAATGTACAATAGGCACTCGATTATTGTAAAATCTATTTGATTCGACACACCATTCACAAATGTGTGATATGTCAAACAATTTAAAACCACTGTCGTTCAATTGGGGACAATAAAACGAAATGTGATTCAATACCGGTCATATGCATTACACACGTACATATGCACCCGCGATTTTCAATGTACTACTATAAATTGATAAAATAAAATGTTACAGCGATATCACATTTTTATATTGACATTGTATGTATGTATGATAAAAAAATTTCCGAACAGTAACATTCTTATGTTAAAAAGTTATCAAAAATAAATACGCATATTTATTTTATCATGTTGAATTTTTCAATTGAGTCCCTTTACGTAAACTAATAACGGACCAAAATGTTGAATTATATGTACATAAATACAAACAATTTTATTAGCGTAAAGCTTAACTGTGTGATATGTTACGAGTTAAATCGATTCTAACATAATTAGTTAATTCAATTAGTTTAATCTGTTTAAATACATTTAAGCGAACCGTGACATAGCATTTTATATAATAAAATTGAATTAAAACTCCAGTTAAGTACTTATAAGCCTATTAAACCCATGTATATAAATGTATATGTATGTATGTGATTAATTAACATTGATCAAAAGAAAAATTAAAATTATAATTGGATTTTTCAGCTTAAGATTACTATGTACATTGTACGTAGTTATATGTAATCCGTTTTATTTTTATAACAGCATTTTATGTGTGATATAAATATATTATATATGTACATATGTATGTACGTCAATTTGGGAAAAAAATAAGGAAAACCTTTAAAAAAAACCACTATCTGACCAAATACAAAAAAGGTTACGCATTTAGAGGAAAATTTACAAACATGAGTTGTTATATTTGAAAGTGTCATAAGTAAAGAGCGGACCCAGAGCGCGCCGTTCATTGTTCACATGTTAAAGGTTTGTCGAACTTTTTTAAAAAGCATTTACAATAATTGAATTGAATAGACGGCGCGCTCTGGGTCCGCGCTTTAGTCATAAGCAGAGATAGGCGCAAAAAAGCGCTGAAACGGGATCCTATTGTTAATTTATATTGTTAACACTTGTTTTTATGGTATCTAGAGAGCAAAAAAAAGGTTAACAATAGAAATTGACAAAAGAAACCCATTTATTTCGGGCTGGCGCTTCCTAGCGCCACTCACTGGTCATAGTAGTGAGCGGACCGGAAGCGTGGCGTTCATTGTTAATTGTTTTGTTGAACCTTTTTTTAGCACTCTAGCTTTGTAAATAGACCCAAAACGCCCTGATTCCTGGAAAAAGCACTCTCCCTATCCGCTATTTAGTCATAAGTAAAGAGCGGCGGTCAGGTCTCCGCTTTAAAATATGTAGCAATAGACCTCTCCATTGTCCGCGAAATCAGGAGATCAAAAAAAAAATATATATTGACGTCAGGACGTCGAGCAACTGACCGCCGTCCCTTAGTCATAAGTCTACTTTTCTTCATTTCGATAATTATTTTGGGAAACATTCAATATAATATTTTGCGTTTAACAATATTTAAAAATACTGGTGGCCTGTGATACGTTTATTCTGCTTTTATTATCGAATTAAAATAAGTGATAACAATTTGTGGGTTAAGTCAAACAGAAAAAGGGTTTTTGGAACTGAAAATTGGACTTCCGCCACTTTTAAATATAACGTACATATGTATGTATATAATATTTTTCTTTTATAAAATTAAAAATTAAAATTTCTGAAGAATTCTAAGAAACTCGTATAAAAGCGTAAAATATTTTATTAAAATTATATTTAAATAAAATGTAATAATAAATCTATCCCATCAAAATATAATCGAACAAGAACAACACAATCTTAAAACATTTTAATACACACGAAAATGTCATGAAATAAAGAAAAGAAAATTCTAATACAAAGCGAACGAGTTTCCCACAAAAGGAAACTATCTACTTATGTATAGAGAGAGAGAGAGAGAGAGAGAGAGAGAGAGAGAGAGTAATATACATAATATGCCAGAAACAATAGAAACGTCAAATATTCACTGCACGTGCGTGTGTGTAATAATATTGTGTGCATACTCGTATGTAAGTTTGGATGTGTGGAAAGTGTTCGCGGGGCCCCCCTGTGTGTGGCGAGTGTGCGTGTAGAGTGAGGGGGCGCGCGCCCCGGGGCCGCAGCCTCCGAAGGGGACCGCGCGGCGCGTGGGGCCCCGGCCGCCGCACCGAGCTTACTGAGCTTTTACACACTCTTGCCTGCCCGCACCACACCACCACACCACCACACCACCACACCACCACACCAACACCGCTCAAACTGTGGCACGCCCGATCCGCTCAATTTCATTTCCAACAATGAAAATCATCTTAACCCTGTGTACTCGCGAAATTGTACATATTTATAATTATAATTATACATAGATACAATACGCTACCACTAAGCCAGCAGTTTGGCTTTGTGGTAGTATTTATATATTTAGCACCACTGAGGTCAAAGGTTCGAGTCCTCGCCATCTGCTGGTTAGATTTGGGGGTTTTGTCACTCCAAATCGATCGTTTCTCTATCAGAGTTTGCCAATTTTATCTGATCATTCCTGAAAATTGGTATTAGATCTACTCCTGTTGTCACAAAAATCTGCCTGTGTATAATTTGTAATAATTATGCACAGTAATCTGAAATCTATAAATATCTCTATAATTTCGTATTTATTATATGTATAAAAATTGTACACAAAAAAAAAATCTAAAAATAATCCATAGATGTCTCTATGATTATTATTTCTGATTAATTGTTATATGTTATATATTCTGATTGTATATGTATTACTGTATTTCTGATTTCTGATTGTTTATGTATTATGTATTTCGTTAAAATACACCCGTCGCATTGGAGCAAATCTGTAATGACGAGTGTATATTGATTTGTAACAGTAAAAATAAATAAATATGTATGTATGTAATTATATACATACATATGTATCTATGTATAATATGTATAGCCGCCTCGATTTCGAATAATCGCCAATATGCGTGGATTTCGTACAGTGAATTTAAACATTCCATCGTATTATCATTCTCCCAAGTTTCGGTTATATTTTTACGCAATGATATTTGATGTATGTCGTTTTGCCAATTTTCTCTTTAAAATAGCCCATAGATTCAGATCTGGATTGTTTCCCGATCATTCTAATGATTTGATGCCCAATTTATTCTTAAATTTTGTGATCCGTAAGTGTTAAAGGATATTATTAATCATTTATTAAAAGATTTAGACAAAACAAATCGAAATTGTACTTCCGGCTCGCTTGATAAATCGGATTTTTGAATGTTGCGTTATTTTCTCGATCGTTGGAATTACAAAATTTAAAAGCACGTTTTTGTACTTTTCTGCCTAAATTATATGCGGTCATACACCTTTAAACCATTAATTGGGGTGAATGCGCAACGACCGGAGAAATTAGCTCCGCGCGGAATCTTTCGCCAAATTTCCGACGAACCATGCACATCCCATCCTGCCCAATGAAATTGAACTTCGATTTTTCAGAAACTACAACTCTTTTCAGATCACAGACAGTGCAATGCCTATGGTTCTTAGCTCAATTTAGATGATTTTTTCGCATTTTAAGCGTAAGAAACGGCTTTTTGGCAGGGTGGTGTGGCCGATATCCATGCTTCGAAAGTCACTTCCTCAATGTTTTTTCTGAAAATGTCACATGATCTGATGCTTGAAGCTCTGCTGGAATTTCTACCGCTGTTTTGAATGGATTTTCTAGCATTATGTGCTTGATACGACGATCTTCGCGAAGACTGGTCACACGTCATCTTTCGATCCCAGGTTTCCTTCCCAGAGTAACAGTTTCTCGATATTTTTTAAAAAATCGACGAACTGAGCTCTCTCAAAATCTAACTTGACGAGATATTTCACGTATAGAAAGATTTGCTCCGAAAAACATAATGATTTTTAATTTTAAAACAATCGACATCTGTTTCGAATTATCCATTTTTTGCGTGATGACTAAAGCCCGGACCCTGAAGGGGCCGTTAATTGTTCAAATGTTGTGAATGCTTGTTTAAGGTTTGCCGAACCTTTTTTACAAACCTTAACCACTTGCATTGTATCAAATATCAAGTACCTGAAGTGCGCCATACCCAAAAACAAAAAATGAAAACAATCGAGACAGAATTCTGAGGAAAAACCCAAATTGAATGTACTATGCAGTCATGCGGCATTTTTTATGATCTCCGACTGTACATATATATATATATATGTGTGTGTGTGTGTGTGTACATTACATAAATTGATGTTCTTATCAGGGATTAGTGCATAGAGATGCTCAATGTGGTTTTAAAAAATGTACGCCTTTTTTTGCACCGATTTTTTAGATTAAATACGGTTTTACAAAACTGGCAGAAGAGACTAGTGGCTAGCATATAATGCTTTGAACAGAGTGGTCAAGGGTTCAAATCCCATTGGTTTCTGCTGGCTACACCTTGGATTTGTGATATTTTCTTGAAACGGTTCTAGCAAATTGGCAACCTTACCCATTTTCTCACAAAATCTCGAGTTTTTCGCAATCTCGAATTTCGCTGAATTGTATAAAATGCTGTAAATTTACAAATTTGACTATTTACATATGTTAATTCATATGTAATTACTGAATGTCGCTGAATTGTTCAAAATGCCGCAAATTTACAAATTTGACCTTGGATGTCTCTGTGGATATTAATTGATAGGTATTTACATATGTACTTTGTATACATAGGTATAATACTAATAATATTTGTATCAAATGTAGAATGTTTCTGGTCAGGAAGGCGCATTGGGGTTACATGAGAGAGTTTGGGCGCTATCCCTACTTATTTCCCAGTAAATTTGTCATGGGCTCCTTGGGCTTTGACTCCTTGGCTTCACGTAGAAACAATCAACTTGGTAAGCTTTTTTTAAAAATTCTAAGGGGTGAATGTCATCTTCCTGAAGTTCTGTGTAATCTTAAACTTAGGGTACCTGAGAAACTGAGAGAATCTCGCTCCAGAACTCTATTTCTGCCTATTCGGGCCAGAACTCATGTGCTTGATGACTCGCCCCTTTCAAGAGCCATTCGATTATATAACCTGCTTTCTGGGGAGCCTTGATGTTTTTACTGTATCGTACTGTATGTATATATATATATATATATATGTATATGTGAATATATATATGTGTAGGTGTGTACTTATGTACATATATGTATATGTATATGTATATATGTGTATTTTTATGTTTATGTATGTATGTATGTGTATTTGTGTATACGTGTAAGTATTTGTGTATATATGGATGGTGTACATATACATTTGTTTATATAATTGTCTTTGGCCAGGAAGGCGCATTGGGTTTACCTGTTAGGCCTTCCTGGTCTATCACATACAATTATCTCATACAATTTCACATAAATAATATGTATTAGGTTGCTGCAGTGCAATGTCGCCCAGTGCGGTCTAAGCTTTAGTTAGACGGACAAAAACAAGTAAATATGAGAATAAAAGGTGCAAGGGCGGTAGGAGGAGGAATTCGAATCGCCAGAGTTAACCATACATGTACATTCATATGCCTTTCCTGCGCTCGGTTCACTGTTATTTCACCGTGTGACCTTTTCACCTTATGAGATTTTCACCGTATGTCCTTTTCCCCGTGTGACCTTTTCAACTTGTGACTAGAGGTTGTGATCGAGAAATCTCGTCTCGAGATTTCTCGAGAATTCTCGAGAAATTTTGATTCTCGTTTCTCGAGAATATTTATTGTAAAATTTCGAGATTCTCATTTCTCGAGAATATTTTATTATGAAAATTCGAGATTCTCGTATCTCGAGAAATCGTTTACTAGAATCTCGAAAATATCGAGTATATTCTTAATTTATCACTACATGTTTTTGCTCAATAAACTGACTGATTTGTATACTTGTTAACTCGTAAATAATTTTGTGAAGTATTGTAATATGTATAGATGGTCAGTATTTTTATTATTTGTCCGGTAAGTTATTATTCGGTCATCATACATATACACATGTTACAACGAAATCGCACCATTTTTAAGTTACATATATGTATGTGCATGTAGGTACTGGTCACTAGTGCGAAAGTATTCGGTTACGATACCACTAAAACGCTAGTGAAAATATATGTTCACTGACAATATGACCCCACTTAAAACGTTTATACACACATAAAACGTTTTTGATTTTTGATTTATTATTTATTTATTCGAGTATTTGTTCCTTAGATATTAATCAATTTATAGTCAGTATTTTAATATGCATAGATGGTCAGTATTTTTATTATTTGTCCGGTCACAAAAACACGGGCAAAGCCAGGGAGCAACACTGGGAATTTTATAAAATTCTTTTTTACATATTGTTATTTTTACTATTTTAAATTACTCTTGTATATTTTTATTTTCTTTTCATGCCTTCTTTTATAATATTTTTTTTTATATTATTTTAATTTTTTTCTATTCAATATTCTATTGTATCTCTCTATATCTTTCTTTCGTCATGTCTTTAATAAAGTTGTAAACCCCCGATATAATATACATATGTAGTGTTTGTGTCCTTTTGTTGTCAAGTTTATATGCTAAAAAAATCAACTCACTATATTAAAAAAATTTATACTTTCTCGAGAATTCTCGAGAATCTCGAGAAACAAAAAAAGAAAATCTCGAATTCTCGAGATTCAAATATTTCGAGAAAATAAGTTTCTCAAATCTCGAGATTCAAATATTCCGAGAAAAGGAGATTGTTGAATCTGATTGTCATCACATATTTACGCAACTCTTATCCATCTCACCCCACACATTTTTCAAATTTCGTCCACCCATTATCTTTGCGACTTTCCTTTCACCCTTTAACATTCTCTCGGATACCATTCTTTTTTCCACCTTTCATCCGTTCTTCTAGCTACGCCACCCGATCATTTAATATAGAGATAGAACATAGTTATATTTTTTAAATTTTTCCTTTCATCTTACTCCAAATATATATGTCGCGTTAAGCATTTATGTATTTGTAGGTATATATGTACATACATATGTGAATATATATACTATTTCTTCAATGTTTTAGATATGTGACGTTACAGATATAGAGGGAAGGAAAAATTTACAAAAACCTTAAACAGAAAAAATGCCACACGGAAAATTACGCACACGAATAATCTAAAAAAAGATATGTTTATTTAATCACGAAAATATGAAAAAAACGAATGTGTTTTTAAAACAATGGAGGTCAATTATTGATTGATTTATTATTAAAATTCATATAATTTAATATAAAAAATATTGAAAAAATCCAATATTTCACTATTATGTCAGTGAACTCTAGGATATTGATAAAGATCCAACGGAAATCATGAATCATAAAATGACCACTATCATGCAAATAATCACAATGGTGAGTTTAATTCTACAAGAATTATCATACCGCAAAAAATAATAATTTCTATAATTTTATACAATATTATTTTATACAATACAAAGAAAACAATACTACCGTTAAATAATATAAAATTATAGACCTAGGCGGTGCAAAACAATGTAAGATTGAGGTTATGAACAAAGTAGTAACTTTGTCTTGTCTTTTTTTTTTACTACTCCCCTACACTTATCCCATATATGTATATGTACTATGTACATATATGTAATATTTTTAGTTTCTCGAAAGCTAAACAAACGAATTTGCCGAATGTTTTCGAGCCCTTCACAACTCCCTCCAAATTCTGGCCTAAGGGTGACAATGGAATCAGTCTCTTCCTTGGAAAAACTCATTAAGGAGATAAAATTCCATTTTTTAATCTTGAAATTTCGATATTACCTAACCGCAGCATCATATTTAGCTTAATTGCTCGTGCGCGAGCAGGATGCAGAATGCAAGCCACTTCAACATTAATACAATATGAAAATCATATAGAAATTTAATAGGCATAATTATAATAAATATATATCTACACCTTTCACACGCATCACTAGAACGATAAGCAAATAATCAGTCGTTTAAGCACCGCAGATAAGAAATGCACAACAAACTTATACAAAATATAGTCGTTCAGGTGTTTTATTATGGAAAAACATTGTTTATAAAATCACACGACCTCAAAATATTATACATATATACAAATATATATGTACATACAGCGGTTTTCCCGGATCGTTATCGGCATGTGCGCGTGAGGCGAACAAACCGCAACCTATAAGCGTCACGTTGAATATACGTCACATTCCATAAAATTATGTAAACGATCACAATTAACGGTTTTTTTAATCCTGAATTTTACAACGCATTGAGAAGCACAGAGAGCTTTACGGCAAGTGTTTTCCGTCTCTGTCAAAAGCTAGCTTGTCCACATAAATAAACAATGCGTCCGTCCTCGTCCCGCCCGCTACCCTAAGCATCTTCTAAATATTTAATCGGCATGCATTCAAGCTTTTTAGCCATGGATGGCTATCCCTGAAAGGCCAATTTTCGCAGGACATTCGCAGGATTCGTCTGGCGCCCACTGTCTTCTAACTACATATGTATGTATGTATGTACTTAATGTCCATATTTTCGATCACTGCGAGTGTTTACAAATATAAATAAACATTCCAAAGCGTGCTTTTAAGATTTAATTAGATTGTTAATCCTTTTGTATGCAGAAATGATCAGGTGAAAAAGATCTAAGGTTTTGATCTCATTTAAGACTGATTATGATTCTGGATTTTTCAACTTTTTTGAGTCAAAAATCTTGCAACTGAAGATAACGTTAAGATTGATTTTTTTATGTTAAAATGACTTCTTAATATAACCATTAGAACATACATATGACCCGTTATATTTGAAAGTGGTATAAGTGGAAAGTGGTATAAGAAATATACGTCTATTCTGCTTTTCCGAGATTTTGGACATATCGAATTAAAAGAACTGATAAAAATTTGCGAATTAAACAGAAATAGTGATATTGGAACTGAAAGTTGGACTTCCTCTACTTTCAAATATAACGGCTCATACATACATATGTTCACAAATACCGTAGTTTAGTGCCCGTATTGAGTTGACAAAGTTGATCGATTGGTTCATCGGTGTTTCCTATGAAATAAATTTGTGATCTGCGTTTGGCATTGGTAGTAGTGATCCTGCACGATGATAAATTTGCCCTTGCACTTTATATGTTGGCATGTAATTATCACGCACGATATTTGTTGCACCGAACGATGTCATTTGAATATGAATATGTTTTTTTAAGAAATGTTTCGATTGGCTTGTGTCAACTGATACCAACGTTGAAACTGGTTCCGGTGGTGAATGTAATTCTGGCAATTTTCATGTTTAAATTTGAGGGGACTGCAATACACGCATAATTTATCCATTTTTCCAATAAGGACACTCGGATGAAGACTGTAATCATAATTATCATCTTAATTAAATGCACCAAAATTTAAATCAGCGTGCATTGTTAGTCTGGATCGAGCAGTGCAGTGCGTATTCGATCGGTTTCTCGTCTTGCATTCTGTTGTTCTTTTGATTTAGACGCACGGGCTTGAGTAGTGCGTATTCTATTGGTTTCCAGTCTTGCATCCCGTTGCTCGTCTGTTTCTGAAACTCGTGATGCCTTTTTCTTTCGTGCTTGAGGTGTAGATTGACCAACCGCTTTTCGTTTGGGTGGCATAATTGATTAAATATATGAAATGGTAGTTTCCTACTTTACCTATCAATAAAAACACTGGTAATGTAAATGTTCCTTTGTTTACGAATTTACTTTCTTCAGTTGGCAGACGTGGTGTTTCAAGTAATGGTTGGAGTTGACGGATTTGTATATTGCGTTTCAAGTGTTTTCACAGTAAGCTTCCCAGACATGCATACAACAAATCCTGAAAGTTCCGTCGTAATCGGTTCAGTGGTTTAGGAGCCTATTCGAGAGACACACACACAGATATTCATTTTTATATACATACATATATAGACTTCATCAGAATTAAACAATTTTATTTTCATTCACAATACTTATTGAGGAAGTGACAAGTAATAATTCGAAGAAAATTCAATTAGTAATTAATTTATTTAACTAAATAAATCAATGTTTTTAATCATAATTTATGTACATATATATATACATATATGTATGTATCTATAATGAAGTTATTTTTTGTGTGCAATTTATACATTTTAAATTAATTTATTAATTTTTGACTACATTCCATATGACGCTATAGCAGATTTAATGTGGATTGTGTAAGAGTAAATTTAAATTATCGCGTAATGAATAGCATGGACGTGCTCTAATTATTTTACCTATATATATATATATATATATATATATATATATATATATATATATATATATATATATATATATATATATATATATATATATATATATATATAGTGGGTATCGTCATCATTTACAGCCACTCGCCATCCACTGCTGGATGAAGGCCTCTCCAACACGCTTCCACCCGTCTCTGTTTTGCGCAACACTCATCCATCTCACCCCGCACATTTTCCTAATTTCGTTCACCCATCTTCCTTGCGGTCTTCCTTTTACCCTTTGCATTCTCTCGGGTACCATTCAAGCACTTCTTTTGTCCACCTTTCGTCCTTCCTCCTAGCTACGTGACCCGCCCATTCCCATTTCAATCTCTTTACTCCATCCACTATGTCCACTACTCTTGTCATACTTCTCACCCACGTGTTCCGCTTTCTGTCTTTCCTCGTTATGCCAAGCATACAGCGCTCCATACTTCTTTGAGTGCATTGGATTTTATGTAGCATCTTGGTGTTCAGTGTCCAAGTTTCACATCCATACGTCATCACTGGCAAAACGCATTGATCAAAGATCTTTTTCTTCAGGCAGAGTGGCATTTTTGATTTAAAAACAGCATTCATCCGTCCAAATGCACTTTATCCTAATTTCATACGTCTCTTTATCTCTTCATCTTTACTACCAGACATGTCAATTATTTGACCTAAATATAAATAATTATTTACTACTTCTACTGGTTTATCATCTAATGGGATGCTTTCAGGCATGCAATAACTATTGAACATTAGTTTGGTCTTATCTACGTTAATTTTTAATCCTACTTTTCTACTTTCCCTGTCCAGACCGCTGAAAGTAGACTAATGGGTCGGTAGTTCTTGATATCGCTTTTGTCGCCTTTTTTGTGTATTAAAATGATAGTTGCGTTATTCCATCCTTCTGGTATAGCTTGGTTCTGGATGCATTTGCTGAAAAGCCTAGCAAAGATATTATTTAGGGGGGAGCCGCCACATTTTAGTAAGTCAATGGGAATATTATCTTCCCCTGGAGTTTTACCGTTCTTTGCAGTTTTTAGCGCGGCCTCTACTTCGCTAGGCAATACTGCAGGAACCCTTTGGCCGTGTGTCGATTCCAGAGCGGGGAATTGACCGTTTTTGTTCTCGTATAGTTTTGCATAGAACGTGTAAACTCTGTCTATGATTTCTTCTCTATTCCTAATTATTACTCCGCTCTCTGATCTGATTGCGATCATTTGGTTTTTGCCTAAGAAAAGATCCTGTTTGCACTTTTTCAGGCTACGGTTATTCTTAATGGTATTTTCTATTAGCTTGCTGTTAAAATCCCTGACATCCCTGACTATTCTCTTTTTAATTTCCTTATTTAATAGATTGTATTCTTACTTATTATTATCCCTATTTAAATTCCTTTTATGCTTAATAGTGGGTATACATACATATAATGCATATAATACATATATACCCATCGCATAGTTAGTTACGGGCGTGAGATCACGATCACATTGTATATTGCACTCGCCAAAACTTCATTACAGCCATTAGTCGAGAGTGTGTAATTAGTTGAGACAATCGATATTTACGATGGGGGAAAATCGTCGATAATAAATATCGCGAAAAGACACGAAGCCCCATTAATTTCTCGTTGGTAACTAGTGATCGTCCCCAATTAAAACGACCGATCAATTACGAGAAAATTCAACTTTTACGCAAATCCAAATTACGCTCGCCGACCAAAGGGTTAAGCGATTACGAAAATTACATAGATTCCGCACAAAGAACGGGCGGATGCGAACAGGCAAACCTTGTGGATACCTAATATGCTCGTATATATGTACATACATAAATCACCAAGACTCTTGGAGCACCCTTAGCTTAAAACCGAAAGAGTTTCAATGCATGTATTCATACAAACAGTATCAGTTCTGAGTATCAATATATTATGTACATATACATAAATTATAAAAATAAACTTACATATTTAAAGTAGCTTCTTAAGAATACTAAAATATTTAAATGAGAATCCGATAGTCTAATTCTAGATTTGGCAAAAAATTTCCAGCTATGGAAAAAACTCTTTCAGTTTCGGTCGAAGTTGGTTTTATTGTTTAAAGGGACGAAAACAATTGTTTTAAATTATCGGTTTTTTCTCCTGTCAGCATGTATATTTTAATTTATTTTTTAAAGTAGAGGTTATTTTTATTTACGTTCTTTTATATTCGTCTTTGATAATTCCTTATTTAATTCTTCATTCATCGTCAAACAAACACAATTGTTTCATCTTCATCCGAATCTAAAAGAGTTTCTTCCATTGTGGAATCGTCAATACAAGAAGGATATACTCGCTTCATAATAGTTTCACTGTAGGATATACATTCGCTTTTATTACAACATTTAAAGAATGTTTTGTTGGGTATAAAATCAAAATTATTTAAAATTTGTGTTAAAAAAATCAGTTTTAGGCTTCGTCTTTCTTCGATTATAATTTTTGAGATTATTTTACGATTCTTTGTGTATTTGATTTATTATTTCCCTTCGTGTAGTCGTGAAAATATTTCCAAGATTTTTTAAAATCCAATTCCCGGGATTCGAGATAAAAAATCCCGGGACACGGGACAACAAAAATTCCGTAAATTCCCGGGAATGTCTGTCCCGGGTCGACCCGGGTCAGAAACCCTAGTATGTATGTACCAGTGTCGTGCTGTGACTTTTAAAACAGGGGACTAGGTATAGACACAAAACAATAAACATATTACATACTTTTTCGAACAACCTGTTTTGAAGTGCTAAATATAATTTTTCATTTTTTGCTGATATAAATACCCTAAGTAGCCTACATTTAATAATAACATCTTGTTTGGCTTCAAAACTTAATCTTCTGAATGATTTGTCGAACAATCGACCGAGAATGCAACATTCTAAGGGCTAGTTATTTGTTACCATGCGCTCCGCACTGATTTTTTCTAAGGGAATCGTTTCGCGCGCCGAGTCTCTGTCTCTGTCCATATTTGTACTCAAAAAGTTCTGTTTAAATATGTGTTATTTTAATAAAAAAAAGTTCAGAATGATGTTTGATAGACACAGATCAGAACATTATTATAAAAAAATCCACAAATGCTTGAAGAGACGAGTATATTATAATATGTTTTGTCTTCGACAAAATGCCTATACATAACAATTCGCCAGTACCGCGAAGGGAACACAATTGAGACGACGATCCCGTGCAAGCAAACGACGTGGCGGACCATACCATAATAATCCACTACCACTACCTCAGGTAGGGCCGGTTCCGATTTTTGAACTTCCGAGTGAATATCATATTGATATCAATATGGACACAAAGATTTTAATTTGTTATATATAGTTGAATTTTAGATGCTTTTTAATTTTTTGTTCTCCTGTTCCAATGACGGAACACCACTGGTATGCACGTAATAAAAATTCAACTTAATTAAAAAAATTGTCACGGTTTTTTTTCCAAACTTAAAATTGCGAGCTAAATTTTCTATTACACGCTTATGTACATAAATGGAAAAAGTATTCGGTTTAATGAAGTATAAAACTGTTAAATATGATATCATATAAAATATCACAAATAAGAATAAGAATTAAAAAAAATTACCTATCTTTTGATTAAAATAAAATCAATCGACTGTTTTTATTCTGTTGAAAAAAACTAGCAAATTTGTCAAAGTGGCGTGGATTTCCGTTAATTTGTGTCTGCCCATTAAAAGATTATTTAAAATACTATTTTCCTTGTCTATTTTATTACGATACTGACTTATTGAATAGTACAAAGAATGATAATAAATACATTAATATTTTTTTTATCAATCTACTCTTTATATTCATTTTTTTTAATAGCTATGGTGCCATTACAGGTTGCCCCAAAGCAACACCCATTGTTTTAAACTTGTACATATATAAATTATAATTCAATTATAAACAGGAGGCAGGTTGGTTAATAATTTGGTAAGGAACCGTTTAAAAAAAAATAAAATGGCAATCACTGATAGGAAACGATCGGTTTGGGGTCACAAATATCCAAGTCTGAGCAACACTATAGAAATACTCCAAATAAATTATATTCAATCAAGGTCAAACCAGAGTTCAAACCCGGAACCTTTCGGTGTTTACCATTAACAACCACCGAGTTATACTGCTGACTAAATATATAATATGTATAAAGAAAAATAACATTCTAGTAAATAAATAAAAAAAGTTGAATAGAAAATATTATTCGAATGGAAAGTATCAACATCAATCGTATACATATGTATATACAAAATTTTATTCACAATATCATAAGAGTTCGCATTGAACATTTGGAGCAGAAAATTCAAAGGGTGTAAAAAAACTGGTGGTTTCCATTAATTCTCTCTCGTTCGGTTACCCTTTCTATACAATACGTATGATATTTAAGTTTATATACGGTGTGAATTTCTTTAGGTGCGTCTTAAACCGGATGAATTTGCGGCGAAAGCTCGACGAGGGCAACGAAAGGCTTTCACGGTGCGATAAGCCCCCTTTTTGAGGTGGTAGGACGAGGTCTTTGTGGAGTGCAGCTCGACAGATCAAATCGCATTTATGCCTCTTTTGCGAGGGTGTGCCTTGCCAAATTGTATCACTCGCTGTGATCGTTCGCCTGTATGAATCGGTACGGCATTACATGGGGGCGTTTCCACGCAAAAGTGGGTTAACTCCATTAGGGAATGATTTGGGGAAATTCACCCATCAGGAAATCTTTTCTATCATATACAAAATATGCACATACGGACCTGTAAATATTACACAAAAAGGAGACCAACGAAACAATAATCGAACCATGGTTGCTAAAAAATTCATACAAAATGCAAAAATTTTAATTTCTTTAATGTATGTATGTATGTATGTTTGTACATATATGTATACATCAATAATATACATAACAGCTTATAATACATTTCAAACATTTTTCCAAAACATTTGAAATTAAAATTATATATATAATATATATATATATATATATATATATATATATATATATATATATATATATATATATATATATATATATATATATATATATATATATATATATATATATATATCATCATCATTTACAGCCATTCGCCATCCACTGCTGGATGAAGGCCTCTCCAACACGCTTCCACTCGTCTCTGTTTTGCGCAACACTCATCCATCTCATTCCGCACATTTTCCTAATTTCGTTCACCCATCTTCCTTGCGGTCTTCCTTTTACTCTTTTGCCTTCTCTCGGGTACCATTCAAGCACTTCTTTTGTCCACCTTTCGTCCATCCTCCTAGCTACGTGACCCGCCCATTGCCATTTCAATCTCTTCACTCTATCCACTATGTCCACTACCCTTGTCATATTTCTCACCCACGTGTTCCGCTTCCTGTCTTTCCTCGTTATGCCAAGCATACAGCGTTCCATACTTCTTTGAGTGCATTGGATTTTATTTTGCATCTTGGCGTTCAGTGTCCAAGTTTCACATCCATACGTCATCACTGGCAAAACGCATTGATCAAAGATCCTTTTCTTCAGGCAGAGTGGCATTTTTGATTTAAAAACAGCATTCATCCGTCCAAATGCACTCCACCCTAATTTCATACGTCTCTTTATCTCTTCATTTTTACTACCAGACATGTCAATTATTTGACCTAAATATAAATAATTATTTACTACTTCTACTGGTTTATCATCTAAGGGGATGCTATCAGGCATGCAATAACTATTGAACATTAGTTTAGTCTTATCTACGTTAATTTTTAATCCTACTTTTCTACTTTCCCTGTCCAGCTGTGTTAGTCTGATAAGTAGGTCAGCTGAATCACGAGCTACTAAAACTATATCGTCTGCGAACCGAAGGTGACTCAAAAAGCGACCATTGATGCTTACTCCGGCTGTATCCCAATCCAATTTCCTGAAAACTCCCTCAAGCACCGCATTGAATAACTTGGGCGAGATTGTATCTCCTTGTCTTACTCCTTTTCCTATGCTAAATCTATCTGTACCTGAAAAAATTTTAACCGAAGCTGTGGCATTCTTATATATTGCAGCTAACAGTCCCACATAGGGTTCCGGCACTCCCTGTGTTTTTAGAGCGTTAAGTACTGCATTATGACTAACTGTATCGAAGGCTTTCTCATAATCGACGAAACCTAGGCACAATGGCCGTTGATATTCGTTGGCGCGCTCGATTAGTTCGCCAACTACTTGGAGGTGGTCCATTGTGCTGAAATTTGCCCTAAACCCTGCCTGCTCTATAGGTTGGTTCTCGTCGAGGATATTCTTCAGCCTTTCTGTAATAACCTTCGTGAAGAGCTTGTAGACCGCTGAAAGTAGACTAATGGGTCGGTAGTTCTTGATATCGCTTTTGTCGCCTTTTTTGTGTATTAAAATGATAGTTGCGTTATTCCATCCTTCTGGTATAACTTGGTTCTGGATGCATTTGCTGAAAAGCCTAGCTAAGATATTAATTAGGGGGGGGCCGCCACATTTTAGTAAGTCAATGGGAATATTATCTTCCCCTGGGGTTTTACCGTTCTTTGCAGTTTTTAGCGCGGCCTCTACTTCGCTAGGCAATACTGCAGGAACCCTTTGGCCGTGTGTCGATTCCAGAGCGGGGAATTGGCCGTTGTCGTTCTCGTATAGTTTTGCATAGAACGTGTAAACTCTGTCTATGATTTCTTCTCTATTCCTAATTATTACTCCGCTCTCTGATCTGATTGCGATCATTTGGTTTTTGCCTAAGAAAAGATCCTGTTTGCACTTTTTCAGGCTACGGTTATTCTTAATGGTATTTTCTATTAGCTTGCTGTTAAAATCCCTGACATCCCTGACTATTCTCTTTTTAATTTCCTTATTTACTAGATTGTATTCTTGCTTATTATTATCCCTATCTAAATTCCTTTTATGCTTAATTAGGTTTTTTGTTTCCGCTGAAATTTTGCTTAATTTAATCTGTTTCCTGAATCCACCTAATTTCTTACCTGTTGAGGTTAGAACCGAACTAATTACAGTGTTCAATTCCTCGATGTCTGCTTCTGGGTTTAATTTCCCGTATCGATTTCCAAGTTCGAGTTCGAATTCCTTTTTCCTAGACCTTAGTTGAGCGAAATCTGGAGAGTTACTGCATCCTTTTATTAATTTCCTACGTTCGCAATTTATATTAATGGCCATCTTGGCACGGACTAATCTGTGATCGCTACCTATATCTACTTTACTTAAAACACTAACGTCTTTAACGGAGTGCAGGGCATTTGTTAGGATGAAATCGATCTCGTTTCTGTCTCCTTTAGGACTCTCCCAAGTCCACTTATTGTTGGTGTTTTTCCTGAAAAATGAATTAGTGATAAAGAGCCTGTTGTGTTCTGCGAATTCTATGAGGCGATCGCCTCTGTCGTTTCTTTGGCCGGTACCAAAATTGCCTACTGCTCTTTCAGTATTTGCCTTTTGTCCTATTTTTGCGTTAAAGTCGCCCATGATTATTTTAAAGTGGTGACGGCTATTATCGTATGCGTCCTGTATTTTTTCGTAGAAGTCTTCTATTTCCTCGTCTGGGTGGCTAGATGTGGGGGCGTACACTTGGAAGATTTGACAAGTGTACCTGCTCGAGATTCTTAATACTATATAGCATATACGTTCCGATATGTCGCTTATTTCTATAATATTTCTTTCTATTCTCTTATTGATAAGAAACCCTACTCCTCCTATTCTACCATTTGGTAGCCCTCTCCAGTAGAGACAGTTACCACTTTTTAGGATTATTTGGTTTTGCTGTTTTCGTCTTACTTCACTAAGTCCTATTATATCCCATTTGATATTTTCTAATTCATTCTCTAATGCAAGCACACTCCCTTCACTCGATAACGTTCTTACATTGTACGTGGCTAAATACAGGTTTCTATTAGCTAAGCTATCATCCATCGTCACTCTTACCTTGTTGGAGGTTTGGATATTATTTTTCTCGCATTTATCCAAGATGTGTTGAGAAAAAGGCGGTACTTGAGAGAGATTTCCATTCAAGGAGTGAGTTCTTACCGCCATAGACTCTTCTCTGTGGTCAGCTTTGACAGATAGTCATCCTAGGTATCACTTGGATCACTTATGAGTTATTACATGCCATTTAACAGGGTTACTTTGTAAGTGAAAGTAGTTAGTTATGATAATAATAGATTAGCAATTGTTATACTACTTTTTTACAGATCTTTATCGTGAGACGCCTCTTTGGAGACAACGGATTTATATATGTGAGTGCGGTTTGCAATTTAATATTTTAATAATAAATTTAGTAAAGAATATAAAATTACACGAATTACTTTAATATAAATTAAATATGAAAAAGAACTATTAGACAGTTGGGAAACACCGTTTCTGTTTGCTATTATTCTATTAAGTAAAGTTCGTTAAAAATTTTTGTCTGAAAGCAATTATGTGGAAGATTTATTGCTTCTGTGGGACCGAATTTTGACTGGCGAGCAGGGACCCTTATTTTTTTTGTATTCAGGTAGGGAGATGTATCTCGTTCGTATACGCTTTTGTAACTGACACAAAATTAACACAAAATTTTTCGCAATCACTGATATTAAAAACGCTGTTAACGGCCGATCGTCTGTTTATTTTTACACTTAAATTATACTAGGATGCAATTAGTAAAATAAGTGATTAGATGGTTAAATTTTTAGATTAAATTTCGTGCAATAGCCGGGTTTAAGCGAGTAATAGCGGGAAGAACGCAGAAGCACGTCTTCCCCGCATGACACGAAAGACCGAACCATATATATATATATATATATATATATATATATATATATATATATATATATATATATATATATATATATATATATATATATATATATATATATATATATATATATATATATATATATATATATTCAATAGATCCACAATAATTAAGTTAAAAAATGAAGATAAAAAATATAAAGATTATGTTGTTTGCGGTTCTGATAGAAAAGGTGGACATCGATAGCGAACAATGTTCATGTTATTGTAAAAATTTCGACATAAAACCGGAACTTCACGTGGGAAAATGTTTCGAAAGTATCAAACATAGCGCTTAGTAATGTAACAAATAATAAGAAATAAACTTAATAAAATCACAATAAACTAATAATAACATTTAATTGAATCGTCAACTATTTTTTATTGTGATATATTTGAAAAAATATTGGTAGTCTGGTGCACATATTTATGCAAACAATTTATATGGTAATTGGATTATAAGTCACATTGCGATCGCCCAAAATACGGAATATTTGGCACTCGAGTTCTCGTTAGTATGATAGTTATCGTTAGTATGATGGACTTTTCGGCTGCCAGATGTTCCGTTATAGAGATTTTAGTGACTTTTCGGCGAGCGCTTTGTGACCAATAACACTGAGCAACAAAAAAATATACCAGAGCGGAGACTAGCCAATCTTTACTAAGTTTGACCCACTAAATTCGAATATGATATTGATTTTTGTTGATGGGTGATCGTTTACGAGATATGAGTGTTTAAAAAAATCCGCGATTTTTACAGTTTTTTGGCTTTTGCGGTCTTTAACTAAAAATTTTGGATTGTTACGCTCAAAGTGAGTATTGGAATCAATAGTCAGATATTTTTCCTATTAATTGTTATATTTCATTGCTTTAAAATACTTCAAATTAATTTTCTAGCGAATTTTAAAAGTCAAAAATATATTTTTTTTTTACGGATTTTTTTCCGTGCTATTTTTCATTTATTTGGCAAATTTTTTAATTCACCACGTTTATAAGGATTGGTTTTCTATCTCAATATTTTTTTTTATCTAAACGTACTAACTAAAGCGGTAATTGCAATTTAAATGCTTTCGTTGTATATATGGTTGTATCGCGTAATATGTTAGGTGCAAGCGAGATTGCATGTAGTCCGACCGCTGTACTCTGTGAGGTGGATTATATGCCATCATAACAGCCTGTTCGCAAGTTCAGGTAGTAGATGGTCAAGAACCTTTTAAAGAAGGCGTCTGCCTTTCGAAGAAATATTACAATATAATTGTTTAAGGAATTATGATTATAATTCCTTTGGACAGAATTATAAAAAATGTTCAAAGGAATTATAATCATTTTTGTTTATATTACCTATATAACACTATTGTATGAAATAGATAGAAATGATGGATATCAAAAATATTGAGAGCATATGTCTTCCTATTAATTTGTTTAAGTGTAATAAACCAAATATTTTTAAGCCAAGTATACCAAAATAAATTCCGTCAGTAGTTGTCACACGAATTGCCAGGTACTAGGTCCCAGAGGAAACGAACCAAAATTCTTATTTTTATCTCATTCAATACGTCTAAATTTTTAACCAGAGTTGCTGGTTTGTTTTGGGAAAAAAAGCCAAAGTGGAAAAGGTTCGGAAAAAACAGTTAACTGCCACTTCTGGTTGACAGGTGCTCACCAAATTGTATATATAACTTGTTAGTAAGCTTAAATTTCTAGATATGAAATTTCAGTTCAATATACAAAAAGGTTTCTGAGAAGAACGTAAAATGCTTCGATTCTACAGTTCGTAAAATTACTATTTCCGGTTGAGGTAAAAATATATACATGTATACAATTAAAATTTCTATTACATATAAAAAACATTTCAGTCTGATTCGTTAAGTTTCTTGGGAGATAATTGAATCTAAAATTTAAAAAAAGAGGACACGTATAAGGTACCATTTCCGGTCAACTTAATACACGCACACACATACACATACTTTTCTAGACCAGGAAAATGTGATCAGTAATAGATTATCAGTTCGAATCCCTCAAAATCTGGAGCTCGAATTTTCGCAATATCACAGAACTTCTATTGCTACTACATACAAAACGGTGACACGACAACTCGTTCACAGATTTTCCGATAACAGACGGTCTGTGAAAGAGATGGCTGCATACGTAAGGGCCGGGCCGCACCGTGCAACTTTGTCGGCCGACTTGTTGCGTCACACGAAAAAATGTATGGAAATGTGTACGACAAACAAGTTGACGAGTGCGGCATGTCCCATCTACCTGCATGCATTGGTCTGGTCGCCCTCAACCAAGTTGTTCGCGAGTTGAGCGGTGCGGCCCGGCCCTAATGGCATAGTAAACGAGATCTTGGTGAACAGACGGGGTGAGAAAGAGATGGCCGGATACGTAATGTCTGGAGCGCATCCTCGGTTTACGGAAAATCTGTTAACGAGTTGTCAGGTAACCATACAAAACTTCTGTTGTTACTACGTACATACATACATATATAGACATAGATAAAGTAATAATATAATATTTGCTACTCATGCACCGCAGGCAGATTTTTTTTGTGAAACTTGTAAAATTAGCAAATAAAATAACTACAAATTTTCCAAAAAAATATTCCCGGTTTCTTTAAATTGCAAAAATTATGTGCACAGAAAAATTTTATTTCTTTCATTTTCATTTATTATTTTGTTAAGTAATATAATTTTTACCAGAACGTACATTTCTTTAAAAAAATATATATATCTAAAACAAGTTAAAAAATAAATATAATAAAATGTTTTAAATATGATAAAAATGATGGCACAAAGCGATTTTTTTTCAAAAACATGTAAAATGAATCATGTAACAAAATATTTAAATGTTACTTTAAAATGAATATAAATTTTGTATATCTATAACAATCTGATATATCGAAATATGAAAATTGATTTGGAAAAACAAGTACAAAACACGTAAAAAACGGGACTGTCCGGGCCAAAACGAAATAAATGGTCGCTCTATTATTAGCCTATTTAAAACTGTTTGAAGTTTAATTCCGTACATGACTTTTACCATATTATATAAAACATATTACCTTTATACATTTATATAATGTATTTTAATGCAACTTTGTACTTATCTCTTAAGCCTTCAGCACTATATGTATTTTATCCATATTCAAATTGACAAGTTTAATTTCCTTAAGTAGGCACATATGCGAAGTTTCAACTTCCACAGTTTCCTCGTCAGGATTATAGATTTCGAGCACACATTGCCGATACATTTTACATTCACATTTACATAAGTATATTAAAAAGCTTTCACTATAATTGAAAACTTCATTTGGAAAGTTGTACTGCATGCAATATTAAATATAACACTTTTCTATATTATTTCCGTATGATTATGACGACGTTCGAAATCACACTGAACAAGCCTGAAATATTTATAAAATGCATGCACATCGAAATATAGAATTACTAAGAGAATCCATTGAAATATTGGGGTTTTTGCTTTTGGCAAGAAATAAATTCACCACACTTGCGGTCACAGTCAACGATTTAGACTACATATATATGTATAATAAAAGCGAGGCATGTGTATGTATGTACATAGATCCGTTTGGTAACTGAGTATAAACTTGGCGTAGGTACTTATATGCATACATATGCATGTACATATGTTTGTACATACATACAATATTTCACCAATGATTTTCGAGTGGAATAATTATTGAGCGCTGATTGTGCGACATTGAGGCATACATGTACATATATTAAAATTAAAAATGTATAAACGGGCACAATAGATTTTTCGGAAATACGTGACTTAATGGAGTTTCCTGATCGGATAACTATCGAACACGCGAAATTGATATTTTGTTCATGGAATTTCCATTGAAGGTAGCCTTAACCTGAATAATGTAAAAATTTTGAAGACAAAATTTTTAAAAACACGCAGATACATACATTTACGTCATATTTACGTAAGTAACGACCTTACGACTCGTTTGACCTTTATCAAATAATATTTCACGTCTAATCGAGAAAAATAGTATTGTACATATTGTTATGTATGTAGTTCTTTTCATTTAACGTATTTACCTTGATATTCTATTTTTGAGATTAAAATATCGATCTTATATACATAAATAGGTATAATAAGTTAATGTTTTACAAATCGTATATGATCCGATTTGTAGGAAACCTTGATAGGGTTGCTGTACGTGGAATACTTCAAGCTTACTCAAGACTTGATTAGATTTACATACGGATAAAAAAGATTACATTCGGAATCGGATATGTATTATATGTACATATATTCAGTCAGTTATTGTATTCACTTTGTAAATTGAATCAATTTTAAGGCCACGGGGAATCAAATTATATTTTATAAGAATCACCAGCGTCGAAACACATTGAAATGTATCTGAAAAGCTAAGCTGAGTTGAAGATCCAGATGGGTAGTTTCAATAGGTAAAACGTCTAAGATATCACGTACTTTCGTTACAATTTAATTCAGAGAGGTTTTTCTACTATTCCCTGTATTATGTAAATATACGTGCAATATTTTATAATTCATACGAAAACTTTTAAATTTAAAAATTTTGAAAAATAATTAAAATGAAAAAAAAAGTTTTATATACAGAAGATGTATGTACATAAGTACTGTTGCTAAGTGCTGAAATGCTACATAAATGTAAAAGTATGACGAAAACCACACACGTCTCCATCGACATCCAGATCACGAGTTTTCCTCTTCTATGTCTCATTAAAATGTAAATGAGCCGACCCCGGCCCCTCCATCCGTTAGTTTTCCCACTTCCGTGAAAAGAAAATGCGACTCGCCGTTGGGGAAATAGACTGGGCATATAAATCGGCGTGAAAAATGCTTCGTACCCACATTATTATTATGATAATTTCCTTGTATTTATTTATTTATTTAATTTATTATTATTTTAAAATAATAACAACAATAAAATGACCAGTGTGATCTGACAGGTTGCCCCAAAGCGTCACACCGGTCTTACAAAAAAAAAGAAAAATAGAAAGAAAATAACAAAGAAAAAGCAATAAAAATTCCAATCATTCATCTCATTCAAATAGTCTCGTATTGAATCTCAAGAAACTAACCAGCTCATCAACATGACAGTTGAACAGGTCAAAATGCTCATCAATCACATTAAGGAACCGGATAGCTTCCACCAGTGACGAGTTCTTGAAAGTAGACGTTCTTGTAAAGATAGGTCGTCGATTACGCAGCGCTCTACCGGTCTCAGAAGCCCAAAACTTAAGCTCTGATAAAATCGAAGGATTGTCAACAACTCCATTTAAAACTCCAAAGAAGTATTTGGAAATGGCAACAATCCTTCTAGAAGCCAGAGAATTAAAGCCCAAGGTATAAATACGGATAATACCCATACTTTTTCAAGTATAGGCATCGTAAACATTTCTTCTGGACTCTTTTTATCAAGAGAGAGAATTTAATTTCAGTAGGACTCCAAATTACAGACCCAAACTCCAATATGCTCCGGACAAGCGAACAATAGAGTAACACCATTATATTCAGATCTTGGAAGTAGTGAGAATTGCGCAGAACAAATCCAAGCATTTTGGTAGCGCTACAGCACATATCTGAAATATGAGTCGAAAATTTGAAGTCACTCCTAAACAATATACCAAGATCAATAGTTGAGTCAGTTCGTGTTAATTGATAGTTCCGAAGACTATAGCGAACTCAATAGGGGAAAGAGACTTTGAGAAAGAAATAACATGGCACATAGTCAGGCTGAATGGTAGATTATTATTTAAAGACCAATCAGATAGTAATTCTACGTCATCCTGCAATCCCACACAGTCGGAATGACAACTGATCGTTCTAAAAATCTTCAAGTCATCAGCAAAAAGGAGAAATCCAGAGTGATCAATCGACACACCAATATCATTAATAAACAAAAGAAACAATAATGGACCAAGGTTGGACCCTTGTGGTACACCAGATAAAGCGTGGTATTCATCCGATCTATGAATACCGCAAGAAACATATTGCTTTATGTGCGCCAAATAATCTGTGAAAAAATGCACTAAATTACCAGATAACCCAAAATTAAAAAGTTTTCTAATGAGAATGCTATGGTCAACCTTATCAAAGGCCTTTTCAAAATCAGTATAGACAACATCTACCTGAAGTGAAGAATCAAGAGATGTGCCTATTATTTTGGAAAAGCATAATAAATTCGATACGACAGAACGAGTAGGACGAAAGCCGTGCTGTGCTGTTGATCAATCAAATATTGGCTACAATGATTAAAAATATATCTATGAAGAATTATTTCAAATACCTTTGCTGGTGCAGAAAGAACAGAGATAGGTCTATAATTTTCAACCAGATACCTTTAGGTAGGTCTACATATGTATGTATATGTATCGCATTATATACATATGTATATTGCATGCACATTACAATGATTTTTAATTTTTATGTTTAAATTTGATTTTATTCTTGTAAAAAAAAGTCTTATCTCAATTTATTAATTGTCGAATAAAAAAAAAAATAATGAAATGATTTATAAATCCAAAACCTAGTATGATTATTTGTTGATTTATTTTAATAAATCTGATTTTAAAAACTGAATTCGATGGGAAAATAGCAAACTTATTAATATAATACAGAATTTCAAATAAGATTTTTAAATATTAAAAATAATAATATTAAATATACAATATATAATTTCGAAAGAGAATTTGAAACTATCCATATATATGCATGTAAGTATTGAAGGTTTGTTGGTAACATTGAAAACAAATCAAAATTCATATGACGATGATTCGATATTTTTATTTTTCGATTCAAATAAATTTAATAAAAAAAGGAATGAATATTTACTATTACATTCGCCATGTTTAAGCAGGTTATATTACAAATACTAAGCGAAACTGGGTAAAACAACTAGTATATAATATAAAACAAAGGAAATAACGCACAATCGTCCGATTTTTATGTTTAGTGAACGTATTATTATAGTTATTTATTTTCCATCTATCCACAAAGAGCAATAAACTTGATCTCCTGGAAAATAGCTCACGAGTATCACAAAAACCCCTTTTTTGTTTCCTTGGAAATATTTCTCTATTAAGCGAAACCCGGGGCACTTTTTCTCTTTGTGTTTGAGAAACGCCTCGAATAGCAAGAGCGCGTGACAGAACACTTCGTCATTTCTTCCCAAAGATTTACACTTACAGAGAAGCGGAGGAATTTCAAAATATACGATACGATCAAAGTGTATAATTTAAAATAAAAATAAGCGAACGAAGCATTTTTTTATCAATTTACTCGTATCGCTTGAAATAAGTTTAAAATTATAAAAATGCCACGGAGGAAATATTCGAAAGCTTTCGACTGTAACATCAAAGCCGTGTAAAGTTTTACGAGAAAAGTTTACGAGAAAAGTTTTACGTATTTTTTTTGTTATTTCATTCTCTTATTTTTTCACGTTGTTGTTCTTGAGAGTAAAACTTTTAATTGACCACAACACTTAGTTGATTCTTTTCAGAGTAAGTAATATTAAATTAACCTTAAGAATATTTCACGCTTTTAAATTAAATTATATAAATTCACTGTAAACTCACTAAACAAAAACTGTTTACGTATTTTCGATCTTTGCCTTCCGATATTTGCTTTTTCGATCTTTTGACTTTCGGTGCCGTGAGGTAGACCCATTTTTAATATACATATATGTATGTTAATCTTGCCTTTTAAAAATCTGGCCTGCGCCCGTCACCGCAATAAGAACCCGTGCTCTAGGCCAGCGTTTCCCAACCTTTTTTGACTCGCGTACCACTTGGTAGTACATAACGCTAAATTGTACCACCATATAAAAATGATTGTATTTCATGAAATTTGCTTTTTTAAGTGTAATTATTATATATAGTATTTGCATGGTAAGGAATGTGAAGACAGGATACACGCAATATGTAGATCTGTTTTGGTAAGAAATTTTGTGGAAAAAAAGTTATTTGCGCAGTCACAATTATAATATGCTCAAAGTTTAATATATTTATCTACTATCTTGTCGATGATAAAAAATATTATTGATGGTTCTAATAAAAACACAAAATTACAAAGTACATATAATATGTTTTCTTTTCATTAAATCTCCTTACAAAATAAATTTAATGAGATCCTTGTACTTACTTTTTTTTTAAATTTGGTTCAAATGGAGTTTGGTTCAAATTAAATTTGGAGCTGGATTCAATCAATTTCTATATTTGTCTTATTAAAATATATGAAAAGAAAGCTCTCTCAACTAGTTCAGTGCTAGTAAACGGCGACAGAAATTTAAGCGCTATGTCATAAAGCTATTCATATTCTTCACTAATACCTAGCCATAAATTAATAACCTTATTTATTTCGAATTCAGTTGTTAAATGATATAATTTGAAAGTTTAATCAAGTTCTCTTTTTCCTTGGTAGCTGTCTGAAAATGTTCATTATCAAAGGGGTTTGAAATCAAATTGTTTGCTTCTTAAGGTTTAGGGAAGCACTGCATAAAAGACGATTTCAGCCCTATTAAATATTCAATTGTTTTTTCACGTATATCCCGAGACACACGACTCTTGTTTTCAGATAAGAAATTATGTAAAGTTTCAAATACTTCAGTTTGATCATTTTCGATACATAAATTCCAAAAATCTAATTTTCTAATCATATGTACTTTTAATTTTATCTGCAACATTAAAGATTATTATCGAACTGTTCTCAAGTGTCAAATTCAAGTTATTTATTTATAGGAGCATAAACGCGATAAATTTAAAAATGCACTTCAAAATCCATGCCGGATATAAGAAATTATTATGATTGTCAATCATTCATTCCTGCATGTCCGCCATTACCGATTTTTTTTCGCGTACCACCAACCATCAACCGCGTACCACCAAGTGGTACGCGTACCACAGGTTGGGAAACGCTGCTCTAGGCAAATAGACGGCAAAAAGTATCTGAGCAATTACCGCCATCTATTGCAAATTTATTTAAATAATTAATTTTTTTATTGGTGTTTTATATTGTTTACATCTATGTAGGGAGGTAAATTTTACCATTTTTTTTTCATAATTAACAATTAAATATAAATATTAAATTAAATACATATATTTAAAGTGCGGATCGAACACAGAACCGACACTTTTCTTTTAATTTTTTTTATTTAATAACTTAATATTCTAACACCCATGCGATGATAATTCATCGGGTACAACACTAGTAAAGTCTAATATTCGACATGGTGCAGTTTGACGTTCGTATAATGCGGGGTCTTCACTCGCCCGTGAAAATCGCGCCGCGACTCAATGAGTGTGGTGACATATTTTTACTACTTTTTACTAACCCTTTAGCGCCAGTGGCGTAGCTAGAAATTTTGGGCCCTGATGCAAAAATGTCTCCCCACTTTCTTGCCAGTTTGTTCGCTCCTGATTTTATTTCTTCGTATGAATTTCGTTATTTACTAACATTCTCATATATACGATTCAACTCCAAAGTGGTTTCGTCTAAACTTTAAAGAAAGATTTCGTTTCTGAAATATTTTCGCAGTCGAGCGGCCCCACGCCTGATTTGTTATTGACACGCCTACTTAGCTTATACGCAAGTGTATAACAGTGGCGTACGGTGAAATTGTTTCAAATCAAGCGTGGGCCGTGATGCTTTGCATCATTTTGCGAAATGGTAGCTATGCTACTGGACTTCGCACAGAGTTCTCCACCAATAACGGGGATCGTCACAAACCGGCATTCGACAGCTCGGCGACGAAGGAATCACGTTTTCACCGTGTGTGTGAGTCGAAAAGTGAGTGTGTGCGTTTTGCTTCGTCGCGTGACGCGTCCCTTCGTCGCGAAACCAAATTCGGGGAACGCCTTTTGGCGCGAACTCGAACGCGCGAAACGCACACACTCACATTTCGACTCATACACACGGTGTTCGCGGCCGCGCACGGTGCGAGTCAAGAGCCCACTTAATGGCAAAACTCCAAGCTTGGACTTCGGTTCTACGCCAAATGCTTTCTAATGGACAATAGTGGTACTTCCAAAACTCCGTCCCTCATTTATGTACATATCTTCTTACACTGTAACGCTATCCACCTTTACATTTATCTTTCATTTTTTTAAGTACGCCAATGAATTGTTTTGAAACATGGTATTTAAATAAAATGAATAGTACTCACTATTTGTATAACCGAAGTCGTCTTCTTCCTCTGGGTCGGCTTCCTTCTCTTCTTTAGTCCGTTTGACGTTACCGGCGCTCGCCCTATCAATCTGAAACATTAATCAATTGTGAATATACATATGTATGTATAAAACAATTTATTAATGCAGCGAATAGTTTGAGAATTTAGTAAAATATGAATTACAACAAAACAAAAACACAATGAAATAGTATGAGTGTTAACCTTGTTCATACCATTTAATATATTAATACACCTCTTCGCGTAAATAAACAATACGTATACGGAATATCAAATTACGACAAAGAATTTCCTTCTATTTACATGCGCATTAATGAATTGAGTGCTCCCTAACGACCCTAACAGAGGAATAGAACCTTTTAGAAAATAAAAATTCACTGTGAATACCTCGATGCCTTTTTCAGAGCACGTCCGACCTTCCAACTCTCTCCTATCTTCGTCTTCTTCATCTTCACTATCTTCATCGTCAGAATAGATGATTTTTTCATTATTCTCTTTCTTTTCAACGAAAGTGGGCTCAACGGGGGTAGATGGCGACAGCTGTTCAACAACTTCCAATTTCTTCACGGGTTCGTCCAACGGCGCTATTGACGGCAAAGCATTATCGGGTTTTGGTTCTTCCGAAGGGGAATCGCTATCAGGTGCTGTGATCTAAAAAAAAAATACTAGCATTAGTCTTCAATACATACCTACAGTTGCCGACGACTAGTCCTGAGCTTTTACATAGTAGAGTTACATACAATCCAATAATAAAAAATAAAAAAAAGTGAAACAGACCACCCGCCCCTCTCACCCGGCAGCTTAATGGATATAAATGGATGCGACAAATTTTCTTACTAGACAAAGTGCCCGGAAAACTGATGCGGAAAAGCCTCGCCGGGAAAATCGATTCGCCTTTCCTTGAATTTACAAGCCGAGACTAATCGCATTAGATCTTAGAGTCTAACGCGCAAAGAGTCTAAATACATATGTATACATATATGTAATGGTTAAAATTGGAATACCTCAACATGGGGAGCTTTTAACGGCTCTGGAACTTTCACTTCTACGTTGTGTGCCGGGGACAATGTTGCCTTCTTTGGGCTCGGAGATTTGGCTGGTGGACTTCCGCTGATGGTATCTGTAGAGCTGGTCACCATCTTTTGACTATCAATGTCACTAGAATCGGTATTCTGCGAATGAAAAAAATACAATATAGGTAATAGACACGCTTATATTGAAGATTCGTTCAAAGTTTTATCTCAGATAGTCCTAAATTCAATTTTGTTTGAACACGTGGCACTGTTCCGGAAACCGTTGTGTCGGAAACGGGGCTAATTCCGTATTGCCGAAGTAATTGAACAAATAAACTTAAAGAGCTCTACATTACAAAAGGTGTCTTGGAAGAATTTATAGCATATATATATGTACATACATATGCATGTATTTACAATATATGTATTATATAATTTTCAATCCGCATATATATACATATGTATATATATATATATATATATATATATATATATATATATATATATATATATATATATATACATATACATATATATATATATATATATATATATATATATATATATATATATATATATATATATATATATATATATATATATATATATATATATATATATATATATATATATATAAATATATATATATATATATATATATATATATATATATATATATATATATATATATATATATATATATATATAATATATATATATATATATATATATATATATATATATATATATATACATATATATATATATATAATGTTAATTGTCAACAGTTCATTGGTAGATATTATATTTAAAAAAAATCATAAATTGTATGACTCCCTTTCAATGTTGGGAAATTCTCCAAATGTATCATATTCTGAATGCATATCAAAATTAACATAACGCTGATTCAATATAAAATATGATTGACGCTAGTAGGTATGTAAATTTATGCAGTCTGTGCAGCATCAGCGAAATTCATGCAATCGCAGAGCACGTCTGTATTCGTCGAACTTCCAAAGCTCATGCAAATTGCCGTATAATGAGTAGGGCTGCAATTTTGCGCGGGAAGATCCCGTGAACGATTACGACGAACTCATTCAATATTGATCAAAAGAAGCCGCATTTCTTAAAACCTCGTTTTCGCGAAAAGCTGTGTTTAATATACTGTAGTTTTACGTCACCTTTTCCTTTTATTTCACGCCCATTTGCATTTGGACGGTCGCATTTACATGCGAAACGTAGTTGCCGATTCATCCACGTAAATATTTCAAGGTTTCTCCGGCAAAGAGACACCCTTATTCCCATCCCCCTGGTTTTTTCCTTTCATTTATTCAATATAATGTGTTTTTGACACGGGTAATAGAGGCGAACTTCCTACTCCATTGTTCGACGAAAGCGAGCGCCGCAAAGGCCACGGCCTTGTCTCTCCTTAACGAGGCAAACAAACGGCCCAGGAACACTTATTTAATAGCAAACAGAGTTGTCATAATAGTAGCGAATTTCAGAATAAAAAACTACGGTTTAGTATATATTATACGTATTTAAATTTAATGTGTTTGATCAAATTAAAAAGCTTGTGTTTCTATAGCGGTAGCAGTTGCTAGTTATCTTGCGATAGATAATGGCCATACGAGAGACATTTCCATACTGCAATTTACATAATTGAATACGGACACTGGTTTGCATTCGAAAATTACACAGCATTTTGAATCGGAAAAGCTCCGCTCAATAATAAAAAATAGAACTTCTAAGAATCTAATAATTTATTTGAATTGATGTATATACATATGTATTTATAAATATGTATGTAAGCAGAAACAATACTAATCCATTTAATCGAACTATTTACCAATATTTACATAGGCAATCGTGCAACACATGGAATGTTTGTCCAAGAGTGTATTCAAACTATTAACAATCGGAGTGAGGGATTAAAACCGTCCCATTTTCAAATTGTGCCCAATGTCTAGTTCGTCTAACTGTACCTACACGCAAATATACAATAATCCCACCGGCTTCAAAGGGTTAGACCCGCGAACAAACGGCTCTGTCCGATTACATATGTATGTACATACACTCGGCGGATCTCGCTCTAATCACTGCAGATGTGATTATTAATTTTAATTAAGTGGACCATAACTATGTAGCAAAATACACGCAATCCATTAACATTTCGTAAGGCCAATTACTTACGCACATATGTACATACAATATCGAATAATACCAGATGCACTCACCCACGGCAGTAGACTTTGTATTAAAAATTTCACAGGATTTCCAGCGGCTCTTATGATTTGAACCGCTTTTTCGTGTGAAGCTGTTCTGACATCTACACCGTCGACTTCCAATATTCGATCACCCGTCTGTGTTATGATTATATACTTATATTAATATTTAAAATGAATACTTAAACAATAGTTAAATGATATTCAATACGTACTCTTAATTGACCGCAATGTCCAGCCGGACTGTTGGGTACCACGTTCTTGATAAATATACCTGAAATGATCACATCTCCAGCTTCACCCGACGTACTCGATATGTCCACCTTTCAAAAAAAAAAAAACCATTGTATATGCTTATGTTTTTTTAATATAAAAGAAGGCATTATGCTTACTATCAACGACTACAAAACGTAAAAAAGATTGCGGTACTTACCGATATACCTACGTAGGCGTATGGAATAAAAGAGAGGAAAAACGTAGCGTGTTCATATCAAATAGACACGCGAGATCGTCACGCACGATTTACAATGTCTAGTCGCGTTTCCTCTCAAGTAAGAATACAATATGGTCGTGGCGGGATTTATAAACGCAATATCAATTTATATAATAGGCGAGCTTTCGAAATCATATATTTATGTATGTATAATAAATAAAAGTTGAATCACCATTCCGTTATCTATACATTATATTTTTATACATCACATTCTTCAACACTTAAATTGCTTTATTAAAATAATTGAAATATATAATAAGTGAATAGAATAATTGCTAAACGACCAAAACACACAACCAGTTAATTTTAATTACATTGTATATTAAATTCCACGGTTGTTTGCAGTATGGAGGAGAATACGCCGTTCATACTGGTTTGCTGTGACTTTTTGACCGATAGAAACCGAGGAACAACTTTTGAAACGAAATTCAGAATGCATTTTCAGAAATTCAGAATTTGATGATTAAGTATTATATATTAAGTGCACTAATGAACAATCTGATTCAATGCTTCACAACTATATAGAACTCCATACATAAACACATATGTATGTATATGTATATGTATGTATTATCTTCATATATAGGCCGTTGACAATTTTATTAGGCCACTTGTAAAAAGTGCTTTTAAACGAAAATACTCGGGTATTTGAAACGGGCACTACCTGCATCGCATCTTACTAGGAATGCCTCTAATGTTTAACCCCATTTTCTCTTCCTTGGGTCGGGAAAATACTCGAGTATTTGAATAAGCATTTGCACATAAGCTTACTCAGATATATGAATAAGCAAAAAAAATTTTCGTTTTCTCTTCCATTATTTTTTTCGAACCCTTAATTATGTGTGCTTTTCACGAGAAACTTCAAATATAACTCAAAACTGGCATTTTTCCTCTTAAAGAATGTTGTGACCACACGATTTTTTCCACACCACTGAACATATCAAACTGAAAATTTACATTTGTATTCTTTGTGTACTAACTTATGTCGAGTTGATTGGGTTTTGGTTGGAATTCGTAAACCGGAAGTGGTAATATTTTTTAAAACAAATTTTTATTATTTTATTTTGATCTTTTAAATTTCTATCTTCTTCAAATTTAATATTTATGATAGTTGTACTGATGTTATGTAATAAATGAACAAAATCCGATAAGTGGATTTAGAATTTTTGTCTTGTGTAAGTTTCCCTACCTCTGCGCTCAATTTATATTGAAAATGCTCTCATAGCCGGTATATATGAAAGTGTATCAACGAATTTCGTTTTTATATTTCTTATATTTCTCCAATACATAGATAAATTCATGGGTTGGTAACATCCGAATTTTTGTGAATCCGAAAGTGGCCCAATACATTTTTCCACGTTTGGATAGGTACACACTTCTAGCCGGTCACGTTATCTCAGTTATTTCACTATGAATTGCAAATTTTGGTGATCTCCAATACTTGATTACGAACTATCAACAAAAGCTTATTTAACTTAACTTCATCCATCACTTTTTCCGCTAAGTCAATTACTCCTTTCAGTCTTATAACAAATCGTGCTCGACTGCTATCAATAGCCTATTCAGTCTAGCTTCATCCTTCACTGTAGGCATTTCCGATAGGCAACCACCACTTCCAATCGTCGAATTCGAACTATCGAATCCCAAATCCAATTTAAAATGATGGGGGAAAAAATTGAGAGGAGTACAAACTTTTCCACCGACTATGCTGATCCCTAGCGAAGTATTCGGCTCTCTTTGGACAGCCACTTGTCTCGCCTGTCCCCAGTGCTTCTCCATAGCGTTCGTCGACGAATCCGCCGTTCCCACGGTTGGAGATGCCGTGTACTTGTCCCGGGAAACTGTCATCTTCAAAATGGCATCGCTGCAATCGAAATGGCATTGTCGGATTATATTATAAATTTATGATGGACGTATGCACATACATATAAACTCATTATTGACGTGCGCACACGCTCACGCCGTTTCCAACTATTCCCGCTCGCACAATGTATTCAGTCTGACGAAACCAAAACTTAATTGATATTGGAAAACTCAATTAACCCTTACAATGGCGATCCCCATCCCCTAGAAAACAATTAATTTCATTCAGTTTATGCCGACGTGGATCGTCTGATCAACGTTTTCTCCTCCACTAATTTTATTTCTATCATATAATTCAAAAATTTAAATGTGTCTGTGGCTGTAAAATTAAACCGCAGTTATGACAAACAATTTCCCTATCGAATGTGTATGGGAAAATGTCGTTATCTACAAGGATTACGCTTCCGAAAGCCGATAAGTACATATTTTACGCAAAATTTCGAAAATTAAGCTGTTATATAATGTAATCGATACAGAAATAATCTAAAATTAAAAGACGCATATTCCCAATTTCAAATTTAATTTGGGTGTTCATATGGCATCGACTTAAAAAAAGTATAATTTTTTAAAACTATACTTTTTTTATATAAATTCAATACGAGTATTTACACTTTGCGTTACTAGTTTTTTCTATCCACCATTTAATAGTGCAATTGCACGTACATATGTATGTACCTAAATATACATACATATATGCCGTCTTTACGATGGTATGGATGTTTGCCCCGACCATTTTGCTGACTCTTTCAGTACTTTTAGGTCTAAGGTAAAGTAGCAAATCTGTGGCTGATTTGCTTCTTCACCTTCATTGTAATTCATTATTTATTAATTTTAATATGTTTTTGTAATTTTTCTTTTTTGTTTTCTTTATATTACCATGTGGTGCTCACTGTACATATTTGGAGTATAATATTTTCATTCATATTTCTATCTTTTTTGTCTCACTGTACTGCTTTATTTTATATTTTATTCTGTTTGTGTGCCAATTTAAATAAATAAAATAAAATAATAGATTTCGTCAAAAAAATTAATCTTTGATTTATATTATAAATTCTATTAAATATTAGAATGTTATTTTGTAAAATTTTCCAATATATTTCGAAAAAACCTAGCTAAGTGGATATAATAGAAGTATTGCGAAATAAGTCATTATATTATACATATATACTAGCTGTATTACCCGGCTTCACTCGGTATTCGTAATATAAACCGCTTAAACATGACTAATCTAATAGTAAACATTTTATTAAATTTATTTAAATAGTCATTTGTTTTTTTTATTAAATTGACTGTCACTAACAAACAAACATATGGTAAGTCTCTTATAAAAAATTATATGTACGCCCCCAGCGTCTGCGCCCCCGACGTCTGCGCTCCCGACGTCTGCGCTCCCTAGGAGGCCGAGCCCTAGGGCCCCAACCCCCAGGGCTCCGCCCTCGGCATCTGCACCCCCTTGATCTTCGAATCCTTTGAATCGGAAAAAATCGAATTATTTGTTCGATGACGTCATGGATTTCTACGAACGAAGTATACATACATACAAAGTCTCTTTCCAAATTATATATTAGATTATTTCACAATGTGAACTAGTATATATGTTTTTTTTTATATAATACTTGAATATCGTTGTGAATTTCTATTCATATTTATAAGAGTTGTATTCCCGTATTTCATCGTTTCAAATGCCTGAGAAGATCTTATTTATAACGAGAGACCTATTTTGCAGAATTTCCACAATTTTAATAACACACAAACCACCATCTTTGTTTCTGAGATTCAAAGATGGATCCTATTTTACGAATTCAAAATAGAATACAAAAATATTGTATTACTTTACATACATACATACATACTTGTAATACCAACGATATAGTACATATGTATGTATAAAACAAATTATATTAATGAGAAAAAAAATAATAAGAGCCAAAACGATAAGTTTCCACGATAATCTTGAATTATAATTTACAATCATTTTCTTTCATACCGTATGTATATATGTATTTGGTTCTTGTGTTAAGAACATGCATACATACAAATAATATATGTATTTTACATACATATGTATGTATGGCACAATAACCCAATTACCATGTTTTTTAATCGCACTTAGAATATCTATGCTATCGCGGTTACTATTTTTGAAGTATAAAGGCCTTTGATCATTTTAATGCGCTTTTCGCTATTTTTTTTTAATGTATGCTACATCCCTTTGATGCAGCTCTCGGACATTTTGCTTCACCATACAACTGTTTCCAAAAATAAATAAACGGGGGATCGTTCGTCCGAAGGCACATCTCATACCGAATATAGTATACATTTACCTATACATACATATGTATATGCATTTGTGTATATATATCCGTCGTATAAACATATAAATTCTGTACCGTCCGTCGGCCATAATTCAAAGCCTGTCAATGAATGTGCTCGTGCTACCGACCCACATGGGTAATCAGTCGCGAAAATCACGATCCACTGATTGGCACCTCATGTTTATTGGACTTGTTTCGAAATTAATTAATACACGACCAAATTCATATTTGATGATTTTCCACTAAATAGAGTACGTGGGTACATAATAAAGTTTATATTATTGAAAACGATACAAATTTATTTTGTTAATCGTAAATAAATATGTATGTACATACATACATGCACATAGGACGAACATGTTAGAATAAGTAAAAAGGCCCACGAAAATATATGTAAACTCAATTATTATAAAAAAAAAGTTCGTGCTGTATACAGAATATGTCTAAGTCTGACATAAAATTATTATGTAACTATCATTTTATAGCTAAAATCATATCATTTTATAACTAAAAATTTGAATAAGAAGTAAATAAATATGTAGATCGGATTCAAATTTGTTCGATTATAATTTTGACATTTGCGTAAGTTAATTGATTTAACTTACGCAAATGTCAAAATTAAAAATGGCTAAACAGATATTAAATATTAATAACAAAAATTTCTAAATAGACATTAAATATTGTTTATTTGTGATCTACATATAACAGTATTTCCCAATGTGTGGTGTACCCCCCACGATGTTTTGTTTCGGGGGGGCAATGAGAAAATCATTAATATTTGTTACATTTTTTTTGTAAAGAATTCTATTTACCGAAATAAATTTTTGATACTTACAATTTGAGAAATTTGATAATATATTAAGAGTTAATTCATTGTTCTCGGCACAAACTTTTAGCAAAAGTCGTATTCTTGTTTATTTTCTTACGATATTTCTCTTCTCATAGCGAAATCTTGAAAATTCTTACCATATATTATTTGATTATTTTTCAAATTTGCTCAAAAAAGTTTCGAAAATAGATTTGACAAAAATGTCAAAAAAGCCACTGAGGAAATAATATTGTTGAGATGGCTATGTATGTAGAAACAAAACTTATTGAAAAGTGGAGAACAAGAAAATTCTCAAAACAAAAGGATGAATCAACTATAAGAGGCAGTGAGGCTGCATTAGTGGCTTATGTTAGCTTACGATGGCTTATAAGTTATAACCTTCATTTATTTTTGGAATTTGAGGAGCTATATTAATTAAGATAGAGGAGGGAACGGAGATTTTTGTGACATTGAAGTGGGGTGTGGCACAAAAAGGTTGGGAAACACTGATTTATACATACTTCATACTCAAATATTCAGTTGAATATCTTTAAAAACTTAACTAAGCTTTATAAAGATTTCAATTATCATTTGTTACGGATCAAAAATATTTGTTTTTTTTTTATTTTAGAATTTCTCCCAATGGTATTGTTGATTTATACATACATATGTATAAAAATTTCCCATTCAAACAGATATTTACGTTTATTCACATCACTAACTTGAGATCACTGTTTGCAGATTTTATTTTTGCTTTTTGAGTCATCTTCGGTTCGCAGACGATATAGTTTTAATAACACAGCTGGACAGAGAAAGTATTAAAGTAAGAGTAAAAAGGAACGTCGATAAGACCAAATTAATGTTCAATAGCTATTGAATGCCTGATAGCATTTCAATAGATGATAAAATAGTAGAAGTAGTCAATAGTTATTTATATTTAGTAAAAATAATAGACATGTCCGGTAGTAATGAAGAAGAAATAAAGAGACGTATGAAATTAGGATGAAGTGCATGTGGACAAATTAATGCGTATGAATGTGAAACTTGGATATTGAACGTAAACGTGCTAAACACAGTCCAATGCACTCAAATAAGTGTGGAACGCTGTATGCTCGGAAACGGAAAACGTAGGTGAGAAGTATGAAAAAGGTAGTGGATGTAGTGGATAGAATGAAGAGATTGAAATGGTAATGGGTGGGCCACGTGGCTAGAATAATGGACGAAAGGTGGACAAAAGAAGTGCTAGAATGGTATACGATAGAATGAAAAAGGATGAAAGGAAGGCTGCAAGGTAGATGGGTAGGCGAAATTAGGAAAATGTGTGGGAAAAGATGGATGAGAGTTGCGTAAAACAGAGACTAATGTAATACTTTTGAAAAGTCCTTCATCCAGCAGTGGATGGCGAATGGCTGTAGATGATGATGACGATTAGAGGTAGGATAGCCAAGGGGCCGCTCAGTGTGACCGGTGTGACGCTTTGGGGCAACCTGTCAGGTCACACTGGTCATTTTATTGCTGTTATTATTTTAAAATAATAAATTAAATTAAATAAATAAATAAATTGTTCCATTGTTGTAAATCCTTTGTAAAAAAGGTTCGGCAAACCTTTAACAATGCATTTACAACATTTGAACAATATGCGGCTCCTTCTGGGTTCGGGCTTTAATGACGATGATGTATTTACATAGAGAATGCAAAAGGTTAAAGGAAGACCACAGGGGCGATGGGTAGACGAAATTAGGAAAATGTGTGGAGTGAGATGGATGAGAGTTGCTCAAAACAGAGACGAGTGGAAGCGTACTGGAGAGGTCTTCATCCAGCAGTGGATGGTAAACGGCTATACATACATGGCTGATGACGATGATGATATATAGGTTGTACATTGTACATATGTATAGTATATGCCAACTATGTTTGTATCACAACGATTACTCGAATTCACTCAATCGATAGGTATGAAGTGTGAAATCGTTCATATTATACATACGTACTAATTTATTACACACACCTTAATTAGTGTGTACTTTTTATTCGAGATGCGCATACAAATATGTTCATATATGCATGTATGATTCGATTTAAATTTTAACAAATTGATTTTAATTAGTACGGAGAGTGGGGGTGGTGGAGGGTTAAAAACGAATTATTACATAATAATTAATATCCACTCCGCGAACTGTAACCCTCGATCGTCCATAAATCACATCCGGCCGCGCGCACCCAAATCTATCGAACCGGAATGCACATTTACTTCGCCCCAAACGATTTTATGTATGTATAACCCCTTCGGCACGATCCATGGCGAATTTACCCGAAAAATGAAATTATCAAAATTAAATCGAATTAAAGTGTGCGTAATGAAATCGCGCTACCTCGGCGAACTTGAATTTCCCGCAAACGCAAAATCCTGACCGGAACGCGAAGTCCAGTCGAGTCGAGTCGGACGGAAAACTATTATGAGTACAATGTACGATGTACATACAATGAACCACTACTCCTGGACACCACACCACTGGTTACACCGGCTTACTAATGTATAATTACATTATGTCGGCTTTCGAGCCAAAAGTCCTTGCTGTCACGTTAAGGGGCGTAGCGTAGTTGGCTCTGATTGTATTCACTAATTTAAACACGAAGTCAACGAGCTCAAGTTGAAATTAAATCATTAACCACTCAAATTCATACTATACTATGTATGTACATCAAAAGAACATACATATGTATGGATGTAATATATCAATGATAGTCGTTGTCGCTATTCTTCTACTTCTATGCTATTTTTTTCATTTGTCATTTATGGACTACTTTGCTTCAGTCTACATTCTTCTGGATAACATTCGAATATTGTCTACCTACATAGCATCCGATAATAGTAGGTGACAAATAGTAGGTGGGATGGTTTTACTGAATTGGTGGAGGATCCGTTTCAACAATCAAATCAGATAAATTGGCAAACTCTGACAAGAAACGATCGACCAGGCCCCCCAGGCTAGCATGCTTAGCCCCCTCCCCCAAAAAGTTTCAAAATTGAAATTAAAAATCATTGCATCAATATTTTTCACAACATACATTAAGGAGTGATAAGATTGAGTTTCCCCTGATGAGTAATAATGTATTTTAACAAGTTTTAAATAAAAGTCATGATGTAAAAACAATAGCTAAGGAATCACCGACAAGCTACTATTTGAACATAACTACGAAGTACGAAGACGATAGACACTTGTCAATTTCGTAACAAATTTAAAAAAAAATGATCTCGGTGCCGGCCCCCTCGTGACCCGGGCCCTCGGGCTACAGCCATGACTGCCCCCCCGATACTCGGGCCATAGCAGAAATACTTCTAGTAAAATCTTTTAAATTGTTGGCAATACAGGGCTCGAACCCGGAAACTACCGAGCTATACTACTGCCAAACTTATAAATTTACTGACATAAGTAAATAAATGTGTACATATATATTTATTTAATTACCATTTAATTTAAACTTTACTGATCAACTGTATTTAAAAACAGACCATAAAAAATTTAATTGAATTAAAATTTGATCCGATAAATTGAATTTATATTTAAAAAAAAACAAGCTACACCCATAGAAGTCGCCCGATGTAGGACACGTGTCCTAAAGGCGGCTAGAGAAGCCTCAGCAATGGTTTTGTCCGGTAATGTGAGTACGATTTAGATCTAGAGGACACCCATACATTCATACATATACCGCCTCTAGAGCCACCCCACTACGTCAACCCTTGCTCTGAATTACGAGCCTGCCCGCATTAAAAGGCTTAATTCTTCACATATTGGGGCATCCGGCTCGAGTAAGGGGAGAAACAGAAAGGGGGAAAAGGTGGGGAGGGAGGGGGGTTTGGTGTAACGAAACCGGAAACGGAAGCGCTTATTAGTGTGATGCCTCTGCCCCGTAAAATCTACACTTTAACGGAGCTTACTACGTCGTCTTTACTTTGACCATTTGCGTTTATTTCTGGATTCGAAAGTGAATCTTCTCTGGTTTTGACGCACTCGAAAACCTTGTGGTTTTTTTTTAATTTGGATATAATACGATACACATATGTATGTATATTTTATAATTGAAAAAAAAATGTATAAGCAGTGTAAAATCACGTGAACAAATAAACAAGACGTACCTACCGTACAATATCGATTAAATGTCAATAGGATTACGTTTTACGTAGAACGTGATACTTTTCCTAAGCTCTTAAGCGAAATAAATATAATAGAATAACAATATAAAATATGAAACATAATGAGTATTAAATTCATAAAAAATATATTAAATTAAAAATAATCAGAATTTGACTAAAAATTTGGAATCCAGTCAAAGAACCATTTTTCTAATCGACCGTTTGATACAAATGACAGATTAAATTAAAAATCTTCGAATGCGATACTTTAAATTCGTGATGGCTATCATTTGGGTGACAGTTTAGAAGTACATTGATTAATGAATGTATACCGATTCGATTAAGATATACCGAAAAAGAACAGAAATACACAGAGAAAGAAAATCGACTTACCTATCTATAGACGGGATGAAAAACTTGAGAGGACCGGCCGATTGCCTTCTATCCTTGGACGAATCAGGTACAATTAACCCGTGTGAGGTCAAGCGACGACCACTGGTCTTCTTGCTGGAAATTTCTAATATGGCAGGGGATGAAGAGCTTCTATCCAAGAGACGCTTCGGTGGCTCCAGAATTTCTTTGACCACGGCGCAAAACTTGCATTTGCTCGCTTCCGCATAGTACGCTTTGGTTATTTCGTAGGCATAGCTTTCCAAAAAGCACTTGTGACAACCGGCCACGACGCAGTTGGTCTCTTGGTCCGTAGACTCCTCACTAGGTTCGTGTTTGTTCATTAGGAAATTTTTCGTCCTCGTCTCTCTAGCCACTTTCAAAGTCTTCTCCTGCTTTTCTTTTCTGAGCCTTTCCTCTTCTATTTTCATCTGTCGCTTGTACTCCTCCAAGCACTCGGCTTCGTCGTTATAATATTCCACTACTCTTATCCTGTGTACTTTCGCCACTTTAGCTTCCGGCTTTACGTTGTTGTTGACACATTGTTGCGTCTTTTCAAGTACTTCTGTGACGTTGTTGTTCAATTGGTGTATGTTGTTAGGTTCCGTCGCTGGTTCGCTTTCGACTACGTTTTTATTGATCTGGTCGGATGTTTCTACTTTTGCCAAAGTAAAAAATTGGGTATTATCGTTAAGGGAAGACGGACTTTCATTCTTTGATTCATCGACGCTTTGAACGGCTTCTTCTACAGGCGTTTGTATCGTGTTTAGAATGTTTTCTTTGGTCGGGGTATCGTGTTTCAAACTTTCCTTCGTATTCGCATTCGATTCAAGTTCGATCTTCTCCGCGTTTGTATTGTTTAAGGCATTCTCTACTTTAATCAAAGAAGAATCGTCTTCTAAACACGTATCGTAACCGTCGAAATCGTGATCTATGAAGAGCAAATGTGTGTTTTGTAAACTAGATTTTAACGATTTCTCCAAATTGCTCTCAGCCATTTCTGGTGCGCTTTCGCAGGGGGTCACCATACGAGAAGTACAATCTTTCCAACTTTCGTCACTTCTCATACTATCGGGATTGACGATTTTATCTTCTTTGGATGATTCCTCGATGTCTCCTTCTTTCCAATATCGATCAAAGTTGACACGCTCGAGTCCAGTAGGAGTGACAGCGAACACCATTTCATCGGAGGTGGACAAGTCTTTGCTGTTTCCTTTCGATAAGCTCAATTTCCTGTTTATACTTCGATCAGATTGATTGATTTTGGGATCGGTTAAAGTTTTAGTGGAGGACAACGTCCTAAGCGCTAGTTCTGGGTCGTCTTCCGTGATTGTCATGTCTTCGTCGTTTCCGTCAAGAGAATCATCCGATTTTCTCGTTTCACTTAACTTTATCGAATCGCACTGATTGCCATTCGGGTATTTGATATTGTCACTGATTAAATCGCGCACATTGTAAAATTCGTTGCCACTCGAGTCCTTTGTGATCCTTTCGAATCTGTTCTTGTCGCCATTGGTGACGCCGTTTTTGGTGGATTTGTTGTTTTTGCTTTTCAGACCGTTGACGCAGTTGTAATCGTTCTTCATCTCCTCGAAGCTGAAGTCCTCGAGGTTGGACATGTCGTCCTCCCTCAACGACGGGTCCTCCGGCTCGAGACATATTTGAACCACTTCTAAACACTCTTGATACTCTTGTAAGCACTCGTGATATGAATCGAATCCCGTATGGTCGTCGGAGCCCGCAGAATTCGCCCCTTCCTATGAAAGGAAAACAATGGAATATTATTTATCTGTGAATGCGTTTTTCATTTTTTTTGCCGGTTGATATTTCAACAGGTTTTTTTTAAATGAAATATTTAATTTTGGTCAATTTAATTTTTGATTGATTTAAGCATTTAAGGTAAATAAAAGGTAAATATGTATGCATATGCATGGTTGTAAAAACCAACCAACCGCGACGACAATGACCATTAAGGATATGTATTCATATTATTATCTAAATAAATAAGTAAGCATTATAATTTATTTAGATAATAATATTCATATTATTATTAAATAAATAATAAATATATGTACATTCATACATAGATATGTACGTGCACTCGATAAATAAATCAAAATCATTTTTTTTTTATTTAATCATATATGTATATTCAACATTTAGTACACAGGTATAACATTTAAATGCAGGTACATTCACAACACACCGAAATAACATCAATTATAGCATATTTTGATTATTACAACATACATTACTATAATATAACATACTTTGTTTAAAAATATTTTTTTCAAATTTAGCTTTAATCATAATTAAATAACAATATAGACGGAATCTTGGAATGATTGCTACATTATAATTGTAAAAAATAGTAATATATTAAAGTAAAATATTTTATTTAAAAAAAAATATGCATCGTTAAATAATGTTTTCGTGTTTTTATTATATAAATACTTTCTCAAAAATTTAAAATACCCTTAGGAATCACTTAACAGAGTAGATAACACATTTATAAGACATCAGAACATCTTTAAATTAGATGTGTAACAATTTTAATTTGGTATATGTACATGTACTTATGTACATATTAACCATAAGTAATAATTTGAATAAGAAGAAAAATTTTCGATGTTTTTTAGGCCTTTTTCATTTTAATTATTCTTTACATACATATATGTATGTATTTAATAAAGATTTTTAATGACACCAATACCTATGATATATTGAATTCAAATATTATTACATTATCAACTACATATATCCAACGTTACTAGCAAATAAATAGGAATGCACATAGATATAATAGAAATAGGCCGGCTTTCATAATAAATTAAGGTCACTTAATTCAACCCACTAAATAATATACTCAATTCAGCAACTTTAAAAATGCTTAACTTGAAGTAATCACTGATATTTTTGCATATACATACATATGTATATACATATCGAATATCAACTAGCTTATTATAAACATGGACATTTTATTATAATATTTATTTAAATTACAATAATTAGTGCATTCTGACTTTAAGTAATGTAACTACATACACAATAATTATACCCAAGTATCAATTCCAATAGTATGAGATAAAACAATTTGCTGCAATCTAAAAAATATTAATAATATAAACATGTTCCGAAATAATGTTATAAATATAATAGCAATTCATGTAATATTTTGAATATATTTTTAACATGAATTTTGTTTGTTAAAAAATACAAAACACTAAACTATACATTGCATTGTAATGAAATGCAAATAATACTCATTATAGGCAAAATCTAAATTTAAAAATAATTGACATCACATACATCTATCGATATGTTTTTATTATCAGTTTTAAGAAATGTGCAACACAAATCCACAACTATAATACATATGGGTATATAAGTGTTTTATATTTATTACACACATTTCTTATATTCACATTTAAAGCATATATTAAGTACATATTCAAATAAAATCTCTGGAAATCCATCAATTAAATATGTATGTACATTCACACATACATACATATACATATACATATGTATGTAATATTTTTTTAATTTAAAATCCGATATAATACATTGATAGCATTTTATATCATTTGTATATATGTACTTTCATATTATATTCAAATGATTGTTGTAAAAATCTATATTGAATGAGTAATTAGTTGATTCATTACTAAAAATCGAGTACATATACATACATACATATGTTAATGTAACTAAATAGCACATCATTGACATTAGTCATAAACATTTATGTCATGCATTAAATGATATTAGTGTGTTATACAAAATATTTATAAAAAATAATTGAATAGTTAGAAACACAAATAAAATATATTTTTATATAAATGTAGACATGTAAAATGTTGATTTTTTTTTATAGTTGTGTTCTGCATCATGCGGATTAAACTTCACCATATATATTTTTTAAATATGCATGTATTTTAGGAGAGATCTCTTATTGATTCGTCATATTTTCTAATAACCGAAAATCTTCTTGGTAATGATAATTGTTTTCTTTTGTCATCATTGTACAGTTTTTTGACATCATTTTGAAATTTCAGTAGAAGCTTGTATGTCTGCAATAACGCTTCATAGTGCTAAAAACAAATAATCCATGTGAAAGTTATGATATCAATATAAATATATGTATTATAGGTACCAAACATGCATTTATTTTAAAGAAACGTTAATTTGAAAATTTTTACCTATTGTACACTAAAGGGAATAAATATTTTTTTTATTTTGTGAAATTCATTCAAATACACCGCATACGCGAGAACTTCACTTAACAAATCAATTTCGAATTAACACATATCATAATTTGTTAAAAATTTATTAGAATCTAATATTTTAGATATACATAGGTAATTTACAGCAGTATGACACTTTTACATTGAGCATTTGAGAACATAGTTCACTCACATGTCACAGAAACATGTTAGTAAATTAAACTATTTATTCCCTTCAATCGTATAATTACTGTGGCAAACACCATTTGACAATTATCTAAATAAGTATATTCTCTACAAAATAAAAATGTTATTTTATTAAAAAAATAAATTATCAACTTACTGTTTCATTTTTTTTAAACCATCACCTTGAGTGTACAATATGGTAGTTCACTTAAATAATATAATATAAAGTATAAACACTCTTAATCGTATTTCATTCCAATCGTAGCTTCCGTCAATATATGAGAAAAAATCAAGAAAACTTTACATTTAATTAACGTGAATAGTTTATTGTATCATCAAATAAACGATTTAATATTCTTATGATAAAGATTTCTCACGTTTATCATTTTAAAACAATTTTCCTTAATACATAAATATTTGGTACTAGAAAAATTTATCCCGAAAATGTGTTTTCGAATATAAATCTATTGATAGTAGATTTTTTCAAAAAGTTATTGTTAGATTATTTTAATTAATATCATAAATGATATTAACAATCAATTTCTATCAATAAATATAAAATATATTAATTACCTGACTGCTAACACTGTCATTTCTTTTACAACGGTCTGCACTCCCCAAAGAACTTGATGGCAAAGGTTTTGCAACACCGATTCTCACAATACCTGAAATTATAAGTTTCTTGATTACTGTCATTCGAGAAGCGATTCAGCAGTGAATTTTAAATCAATATTTATATAAGTAAGACAAAAACTTTTATTTTTAAACTTATAACTAAAATCTAATTAAAAAATAATTAGTATTGAGTTTTTAGCAATGACCTTTGTGTGCAGACTTTAAAGCTTGTACAGCATGCGCTAGTGAAGCGCCATTTAAAGATTGCCCATTAACAGACAGAAGACGGTCTCCTGGACGTAGTGTACCAGCCCGAGCCGCCGCTCCCCCAGCCACTACTGATCTCACAACTATCACAGTTCCTTTAGGCTCAACAGGATCCTAAAATTTGAATTACATATATTAAATATGACATTTGTCAAAAGTGGAGAACAAATAAACTTTCTTTTTCACAAATAATACTAAATTATATTCAATAAAAAATCATTTTAATGAAAATTGACTATATAAAAACAAATATTTATTTTTTCAAAATTCAAAAATGATTTCAAAATTATTTTACTACAATTGAGTAAACCTTATTAAACTTATTCAATTGTTGTAAAACTGATCAATTGCTCACTCTTGACAAATCAATTTTAATACCGACTTATGTATGTAATTAGTTCTTCATAGGAAGAGATGAAACCCAAAATTACCAAAACGGAAGTGAGACGAAGGACTCTAGTATGCATTAGAAATTAACATTTGAACATAAAGAACAAATAATTTTTTGTTTTATTTGACATTAAACAAAACTTAAAGTCGCTTTTGAATGACGGTCTCTGTTCGGCGCGCTTCCTCGATTAGGTTTTACACCTTAATTCTGATTATTGGCAAGACATCTGCATGAGTGATATCTTAATAGAAAGGGCAATAAACAGCCATGTTTTTAAAAAGGTTTTACCTCTTAAAGAAAATTCACTTATTTTTTTAAATACAAAAAAAATATCGGATTTTTTCTACTTGACATAAGACAAATAAAAAAATAATAACTGACGAACATACCATTTTTAACTTGGGTAGTATTAGCAATTAACTGTGAGATTTTGGTGTTTTTACAAACCTCCTTTTTACTAAAAATCTTTAAAAAAGACTTTTGACTGAGGTACATATGTGTGGCTCAAAATGTTGTAAATTATGTAAGCTATCAACCCTTTAAGGCTTTGCATCTAGCTACCAAACACCCTGTATTACATGTATTATATATGTATATATATATATATATATATATATATATATATATATATATATATATATATATATATATATATATATATATTTTTTTTTTTTTTTTTTTTTTTTTTAATACTTGTGATAATTCACCTGATAATCTAATATTGAAAATCCAAGTCCTCTATCACTTTTCACCAACTCAATATACTCGGGCTGATCACTCCACATAGCCAATCCGCTCATCGGTTCCAGAGATCTAGATCTGCTTTTTAAAGATGGATTTGCTAAAACAAAAACAAATTCCATATGATTTTACACAACAATCAATTTTGTACACAAACACAAATTTATAATTTATAAAAACATATTATGTACTACATAGTACACTTCATCATCCCGAAAATCATATTTACAATTTAATTCGAGGAAAGTGAAATTGTAATGAATAAACGAAATCATACAGAAAATGGCGAAAATCCAGTTTACAGTTCCGAAACCACTATTTCTGTTTGACTTAATTCACAAATTGTTATCATTTATTTTAATTCGAAATTTCCGGAATCTCGGAAAAGCATAATAAACGTATAACAGGCCACCAGTATATAACGACTCATATGCCAAATAAAGTTATCTTATACATATATATGTATAGGTACCCGACCTTAAAAGAGCCATACATTTTTAATATGCATATACAATATATATAAGGATTGTAAATAGGTTTTTGAGCTCTTTTTCCTATTATTCTGTAGATTAACATTAGAATAATATAATACTATGATTACTAACCAAATTAAATTAAATTGTAAAATAGAAAATTATCGGTAGATCAGTAGCTATTAAAATAGATATAAGATGTATTGTGAACATAATTTCGTAATAATAAAAAGCATTTAAAAATCAAAAAAAAAATCAAATATACAATATATTAATATCTATATTGTAATAGGTATGTACATCATTTTCAATTAAAAAATAATATTTTTCACTCTTTTTGATGAGTTTTGGCTCTTCATATATTAGGTACATATGTATATTACCATATACATATATAAAGACGGTAATGGCGTGGCGGGGGGGGGGGGGCAACGACTGGGGTGTTTCAGTTCCGGATCCCGATTACTGTTTCAATTCCGGATCCCGATTTCTTTTTCAGTTCTAGATCCTGATTCCTTTTTCATTTCCGGTTTCAAATTCCTTTTTGTTTCGGATACGGACTCCATTTTCAGTTCCGGATACCGATCCCTGTTTCAGTTCCGATTCCCGATTTCTGTTTTAGTTCTGCTTCCGATTAATTATTAATATACGTATTGTTACCTTATTTTTAATCATTATCAATTTGTTTCCGAAATCACCCGTTGATATTTCAACCGGCATAAAACTAGTAATAAATAATTACCCAACAGAAAAATGTAGTGAGATATTTCCTACCATTTAAAGTGAAATAACATTCAAAAGTCAGAAATGTAAGCTGAATGCGTGTTCAAACACAAAACAATTTTCTATGTATACTGGGAGCATCAGAAATTTAATTAAAAGCGGAATCCAGAATTCAAAATACACGAAATACCTTCCAAATTTTCCGACAAGTTATTCCCGACGATTCCTTAAGCACCACTTTGGCGAACGGTCAATTTACCTGAGGGCCGCTTTTAATCTACAAAGGTCCACCTGTTACCGAGGAAACATTTCCAGCTGTTGAATTCTGAAAGCGCCAAATTTCAGCCGAGATGCATCTTTATCATTTAAGACGGAAGTTCTAATAAGCAGATTCTGCCTCCTTCGAACAAATCGACTCATTAAAACGGCTCCGTGTTCATTAATTGTTTGTATTCACACGAGGGGTGTGCGGCTGCCTTAATTAAACGCGAAACTCGAATTATACCTGGGTGTCGTGCGTGAAAATTTACATAATGTTGTTCCACGCACTGAGGTACCTGCAACTTGTGATTGCGAAAGTCGCACGTGAAATTTCACGTTTATGAACATATTAACATTGACACCTCTCTCATGGGTGACACTTGTTGATTTTTAAACGATATTACATAACTTTGTAGTTGCCATTTATACCATGTACTTTTTTATTGAACAATAATATTAAAAAAAATATTTAAAAAAAGCATAGCTTAATGCACTCAGCTATATTAGTCTTATAAATACTAGAATGTACTCCTATGAATCTGTGAAATTGCTTATTACATGAAATAGGCAAAAAATATTTAATTCATGAAAAGTTCCAGTCCGTTGCTTAATTCGAGAATTAGGCAAATTATCTGCCAAATGTAAGAATTCTTAAACAGTCGTCATTTTGATAAACATATGTATGTATTAGTGCTTCCGATCCTGGAATATTACTTCAGCACCGGGATTGCGGTGCTAATAATTTCCGATTCCGGGATTCCGGTGCTAGCACCGGGAAATCAAATGTACATATATAACAAAAAAAATGTTCAATTGCATATTTTTATATTTCAAAACCGTTCAATTGCATTTTGCAAACTCTCGATGTTTCACGCAATAAATACTCCTCATATTGGCGTTCTTGTTTTGAGAGTTTGTATTTAGTATTTTTCGCAAGCCGGCGTCAAAACGGGTCAGAGAAAACAAATGGACCAGTGGCGGCTCGTGATAATTTTTAGTGGCGGGGCTGCACTGAAAAAATGTCACCATAATTATTCTATCATGTCATAACAGGACAAAATAAGCACAATTTTTGGCGTACGACCACTTACATGTGGATTTAAGTATTATTGAAAAAAAAACTAGCAAAATTCACCACCCATTAAAGGGGTGCGTCCAAACGCGATGAAGATTTCGAAAAATACGCTGGTACTCCAGTAAGATTGCTAAAAAAAATTCATGCTTGCTGGTTTCACGACGCGGATTAAAAAAAACCCCAAAACCTTTTAAAAACTTAACCCCCTAATTCGTAACGAAAAACATTAACCTGTTGACAATGCATCGATACATCGGTTGTTTCATCTGCCATAACAGCTAGATAAGTTGATTTTTTTATTTCAGCGCTTATTTGTTCCCTACACACGTTCAAAATACAATCTAAAAGTTCATTTTGAATAGTTTTTGATGTCCCTTTAAAAACCGAAGAAGTTTGAAAATGTTTTTTTAAAGAATCGTCGAAATTTTGTGAATATTCTAGAAGCCCACGAAAAACTCCTGGATTTTTTGAATTATCTGTTTCATCGTGTCCCCTCATTGGCATTTCAAATTTACCGCAAAATTTATCGCAATCAATAATTTTAAATAAAACATCCCGATTTTTTTTTTTGACGTTTTCGTTATGCTTATCTATTTCCCGCCGACAAGCTTCCCAAAATCGTGAGATTACACACATTTTTTAAGTGTTCGACACTTCCCTCATGTTTTTAAATTTATCGTTTAAATGTTTTAAGTCAATAACTCCTGTTTTCGTCCAAGATGCTTCGCCTGGCGACTCGCCTCCAAATACAAGACACGGATAACAAAATAACGCGTTTTTTTTTCTGTATATCTCGTTAACCAATTGTATTTTTTATAAATGTCTGGATTAAATTTTCGCGAGTAACTAAAAGATCTACTAGTTGCAGGCTGTGAAATAATTAAATTGGGCGTGAGGCAGCCTAATGCTTTTATAGCGACTTTTTCGGTAAGTTCTAGTCGCGAAAAGTGCAAATTTTGTAAATATTTTACTGAATTCTTTTGTTCTTCCATTTTTAAAAGAAAAAGAATCTTAATATATTTAAATAAAAATTACGAGAAAAAGTTAAACAGATTTGAAAAAAGTTTGCTGTTATCAAAATGAAAACGACTCACCGAAGATTTGATGAGGGCTCGAACACAACCAATTAAGAGTAACGAAAACGAATAAAGCTGTGATCGTGCGATTCAACTAATCAAATGTAAGATCAAGCGCGCCAAATCTTTAACAAACTGACAGATGAATGTCGTTTAACAGGCGAAGGCTGCCGACTGTCCAGCCCAAAACGGCAGAGTGAGTGAAAGAGAAAGAGCTATCTGCAGTTGCAAATAGCTCTTTCTCTTTCTCGTTCCGAAACTCCGGGCTGCGCAGCGTTCAGCGCGGCGCTGTAACACTTTACAGCCAGTACAGCAACATTTTAATTCATCTGTCACCATACAAGTTAGTGGGGTCTTCGAAACGGTCAACATTACTTACAATATCACCCTTTTGGATATGGGTGATATTGTAAGTAATATTTACTCTGTCGAAGGCCCCAATAGTTCGTCCATCCAACTAATAAAAAAATATCATTAATAAATAAAATATTAAATGTATTATTAAACATATATGTTAGAATTTTATAGGAGGGGCTGCAGCCCGGCAGCCCATTAGGACGAGCCGCCACTGAAATGGACTATGATTTTCATTGCTCATCCTACTATTGTTCATTATTTTTTATATTATTTCTTTTTTTTAAATATACAATATACATATAATATATTTTTTTGGGGTCTACCTCACGGGACCGAAAGTAAAACGCCCGTAAACGCAAATATCGGAAGGCAAAAATCGAAAATCGAAAGATCTTAAGTCGAAAGATAAAAAAAGGGTCTCTCCCCACGTCCTACATACTCACTTAATTTGCGCGAGCAGGATACAACAGGAACAAGAGGAACAGGCTTTTCCTCCCGTATTCTGTATATGAGAATCAACTCAAGAAAACTATTAATATCTTTGTCGGAAACATGTGAATACCGATTTAAATTCTATCGTTATTCAAAGCATATCTGTATATATGCTTTGAATAACGATAGAACATTTTTTAATTTAAAAATATGTACATATGTACATAAATAAATTAAAGTTTTTTCTATGCTGATATTTATGCTTCTGGATATCTACACGTCTATCACTACGTACTCATCAATTGCCAATTTCTATTTACGTTTTACAATTTATCTTATTTTTATTACATTGCTATATTTTATTCTGTGTACTTTCCATGTTCCTTATTTCCATGTGCTTTATTTTCCTACTCTTTTCTTATTTTAAATGTTTGAGCTTTTCTTTTTTTTACCTATATGTGAAAATTATTAATGGTTTACTTAACATAATTATATTTTTTTTACTATCAATCTATGTAACTTAATAAACTGTAAATTTTCCAAATAAATAAATAAATAAATAAATAAATAATGATTCAATGTGAACTCCATCCCTTATGTACGTCGAATCGTATGTACATATGTACATAAATAGTATTATAATTTTGGCTCTCGTTTTGAAAAGATCGCAAAGAAAACGTATAAAAACCACGTATAGATGAGTAATATTTTAAAAATAATAGGAGGATTTAAATAGCAAGTCGAAATTGAATGAAAAAAAATGCAAAAATAACTGCTAACTAGAAATAAATAGGCTAATGAGGCTATAAATAATAATAAATAAAATAATGAGAAATAATGAGGCTAGAAATAAATACCGAAGAAAAAGTGTATGAATAAACTCACGAATATTATTCGGAGTAATGGTTGTATTCGTACTGCACATTGAGGCTATTGAGCTTTCCGATTTCGCTTTAATCATCCTCTCCGGCAATGGAAGAAAATTTTGAAGACTTCCACCGAGTATATTCTGCAAATGAAAAACGAACACAAATCAAATATGTATATATACAATATAAAATAAAAATGAAAAATAACAACCAACCCTGGCAGCAAAAGCGTCTCTGTGTTGAGCAGTATCTATAAGTGCCCTGCGAGATGGTCTCCTCGCACAAACAAGGCAAACGCTAGCCGGAAGTTGCTTCAAAGATTTGACGACTTCCAAATGATGCAGTCCAAGAAGACGCCTTCCGTTAACCTTAACATCATAAATAACCGTAAACGTTCGTTCATATGTACATACATACAACTATAGTGACAAAATGTTCGATTAAAATTTCAAACCGAAAAACGTACCTCTAAAAGCTCATCTCCGGCCTGTAACCGGCCGCTTCTACCCACCGGCCCATCTTGCAGCAAAGATCTAATGTAATGATGCGGTCTGACCTCTCTGCCATTTTCTACCTCGACTGTACCTTCCAGTGATATACCCAATCCACCACCGGGCTCCTTGATCATCGTTCCGACCTGTATGATCAGTGTGATCTGTTTAGATTCACTATCAAATATGAAGACATTTGAGATATAAAATTAAACACTAAACGGAGTCAACTTTTAAATTTAGCAAGCAAGTTTCACACACATTCGTAAACACACACACACACACACACACAAAGTCAACACGGTGGTCTTAAACAATAAACACATTCGATTTAAATTCCAAGTCGCAAATAGAATGGCGCTTGTAACGAATTTAACTCTTTCACGACCCAATTGCGACGCAGAAACAACATCTAATAAACAAGTCCGTTTCTAATAAAAGTTTCGAAACCTTTTTACAAACTCGTTTCATTACTTATATAACAGCGATAATAAAAAGGGGGAGAAACGCCCTTTACCCGAAACTAAATTACCCAAATGAGGAAAACGATTCGCTTTTACGGGTATTCAAATGAGTTACCTTGGCGTCTTTTCAGCTCTCGTAAAAGATAGGACAGACATTTCGGTGATTCCCGCAGGAGTTTGACAGAGAATAAAAAAGGTTTGTCGGTCACTTTTCCAATAATTTCTAGTTTCGGTTCGGCACTCGTAGAGCTTAGCTATTTATCCGCGAAACGGTACAAAAAAGACATTCCAATCTATCCAGTTTACCCTCCTCACTTACATATACATACATGCATACATACGGTATGTACTTCATATGTGAGCACAGTATACGAACATATATGTACATACACACGAAAATATTATTACGTATGATATTATAAAATACATGTATGTAGGTATATTATTACGCAATATTACAAAGCATCATTGCAATGATGCTTTGTTATATGAATGATTTTGTATGCATTGCGATGATGCGATACATGTCAATTCAATTGAACGGGGCCAACATGCTATACGGGGATTCGTTAATTAGATCCCTTCGACCCAATTTATTTTACGGCCGTCATGTCACTGACAAATGCATCGTTTACAACGATGACATTTCGTTCGGTCGGTTTCATCCGCACCCACCCATATTCCAGTCGGTCGATAGAGACTCCATCAATATTTTTATTGTCTGGCGAGTATTCTCTGTCCAAAAGTTCGAGTTAACAAGGCGTCAAAAGTTGTAGTGTGGAGCGAAACGACTCGCTAATAACTTGTTGATGTCCTTCCCTCCCGTGTCCTCTGCGATTTTGTCTCTACCTCATTCGCCTTTCATCCGCGAAATCCGACGGTGACAAACACAAACGAAGACAATGAACAAAGGAGTCGGGAGAAATTGTATATAGGTATATTTAATTAGGTAGCACCAAATTCGCAATGAAAATGAAATATCGCCGCGAGAGCCCCTTGCTTCGCTTCATTGTCGCGACCAAAATGGACACATTCTTCATTGATGTGATAAATTAATATTATTATTTCACAAAATCATTTATGTATTCAATTTATAAAATTCAGTCTTCACTTTTATCGTCATAATAATTATTGTTATACTCGTCGGAATATTTCTCAATTCATATACCAACCCAGGTTACCTTTTTTACCCTGTCTTCTTTGTAAAATATATGTATTTACTATTGTATTCTGAACGTGATTTAAAAAGATTTAAAGAAAGGAATATTGATTTCGGATGAAAAAATTCGGATGTGACCGACACACGACTTCATCTATGTATTTGAATAATATAAGAAGTAATAAAAATAAAATTCTATAATGAAACATATGTACATACACGTTCAAACATACCGACTATGAGAGCAATTTCTTTACAAATTGAGCGCAAATTTAGACAAACTTACACAAGTCAAGAGTTCTACTTCCGGTTGTCGGGTTTTGTTGAAATTTTTTTTGTTACTTAAAATTACTATAAATATGTATTACAAACATAAAATATCCAGAAGATAGAAATAATTTAATAGGTCAAAGTAAAAGAATGAAAGATTGTTTAAAAAAATATTACTACTTCCGGTTTACGAATTCTGACTAAAAACTTTATCAACTCTGTTAGTACATAAAGAATACAAATATAAATGTTCAGCTTGATACGTTCAGGGGTGTGGACAGAATAGTGGCCACAATATTTTTGACCTTTCTAAGAGGAAAAAATCCCATTTCCAGTTTATTAAATTTAGTGATTTTATTTTCATCACATTGATACAAGGATTATACTTTTATAATTTTCTCGTGAAGAGCGCATATATTTAAAGGGTCGAAAAAAATAGTGGAAGAAAAATCGAACACGAGTAATCTGCCACTGACGGGTTGCCACCGGTTGACGGGTGCTATACTCGTATGTAGCTTGATATTAAGCTGGAACTTCTAGATATAAAATTTCAGTTTAATACACTGAAAGGTTTCTGAGAAAAACATAAAAAAAGCTTTAGAGTAAAAGTAATACTTCCAGTTGAAGTAAAAATATTTATAAAATATCAGTGTATAAAATTTTTAATTTTTATTAAATGTAAAAAAAATTCAATCTGATCCATTGAGCAGTTTGGGAGATAGTTGAATAAAAAAATTAAAAAAAGAGAATATCTATTAGGGCAGGTATCATTTCTGATCAATTCAAAAATTTAAAAAAAAAATGTCATATCGATAAGCATTTCAGTAAACAATAGTTTCAGTTCGATAAGACTAACGGTATAATACTCAGATACACATACTAACACACACTCACACAGACACTTCAACACATTTTTTCTAGATCACAAAAAAATGTATGTATACAAAAAATGTATACAAAATGTATACAAATGTATAAAAAATGTATACAAAAAAATGTAAAAAAAATCTGCATGGAAAATTTTATTCTATTCAAGCTTTTCTATTATTTCCACTGTAATGTTTCCTATCAACGTGCTATAAAAACTAATAATTAAATTTATATTGAATTGAATAATATGAGATATCTGCTTGCCTTGCCATAGTTGAATTAAGTTAGGAATATTTTTTTAAGAACTTACAACAATTTCGATATCATCTTCAGCTGGCGAGTCCGGCTCTAGAGAAAGTATCTCCCGCCACTTATCCTGGATTGCTCTCAATGCTACGGTACTGTCTTCCCGGTTCTCTTTGGCACCGATGACGATCTCCACATCCTCAGGAGGAGGAGTCACCGGAGACGTAGGATGGGGAGAGTCTACGGTAGCTCTCGAATCCAGCTCGGTATCGATCACAGATGACTCTTCGTACTGCAAACGTTTCAATCACCCTCTCAATTAACTTTGAACTTACGTTCGAATAAATTTGAATACATTTACATACCATAGTTGCCGGACATCTAGGGAGAGAGGTCACTGAGGGTGAAGGAGGCCCCGGTGTCACTCCTTGGGCCTTCAAAGCCTTTTGAAGCTTCTCGTAACGAGGGCCTCTCAAGAATCTTTCAAGCTTTAGGTGAACTATGGGACCTGTACCTCGAAGCAACTCAACAGCTTGATGGTTACTTACGGCTTGTAGCGGCTTGAAATCAACCTGAATACAAGTTGAAATAAGAATTTTGAAACACAATGCGTTTTTTTTATTTTATTATATACAATATGTTGATACCTCTACTATTCTGTCGTTGATCTGTATTTTGTTACAGAGGTCGGCTGAGCTTCCAGTGCTTATGCTCTTCACGAAAATGCCGGAGAGTTCTTCTGAAAGTTTTGTGAACGAGACTGTATAAAAATGGTACGTGTTTGTTTGCGAAACGACAATAATCTAGGTCATCCTTTTACGAGTGCGCCTGGTTTTCAACCGCCAAGAGGAAAACAATCTTATGAGAGCTTTCCGTACGATTCAAAAGCTTGCTTAATGGGAAAAAATAAAACTACGGCTTATTATTCGAATTAAGCCGATCTCGTTTCGTTTTATTTCTTTAGTTCTTCTTTGTTTTCGAATCTTGTCAAAAACAATGACTCGTGCGTCAGATACACCCTCGTCTGTCGCCAACATATAATAGTATATAATAGCTTGTCATTTTAGAAAATTACAAATAAAATCACTTTATTTATTGAAAGCATTGAAAATAGCCAATTATTTTATAATTTTTTTAAGTCATTATTTTCACATTCATGATAATAACAAGGATGTTATGATTTTTTACCAATTAGTAAAATACAGATTTTACAATTAAATATACAAGAAAAAATTCATCATGTCTATAAAGCGCAAAAAACTACAACCCTTAAAAAAAACAATACAAAACGCCCGATTGGGTAGGGAATCAAAACGATTTTATGTCATTAATTTATAAATATGAATAAAAAAATAAGCAGTATTATTAATATCTTGCACAACAAAAACATTTTGAAATTTTTCGTACGCTAAAAACCTTTTGAAACGTAATTGCGAAATTTGACGAATTCATTAATCACATAATTATCGTTATTATGAATATGTCATGTAAAAACATACCTTTGCCTAAATTTTTTTTAATTTAAACTAATCATTTTGTAAGAAGTAAATGTAATAATCGAACGATAAAATATCTATGTATGTACATATTATATAAACATACATAGGATTCTTATCGTTCGATTATTAAATATTATATAAATTTTTGGTGTCAATAAAAAAATGGCAAATTCCCTTTTCTTTTCAATGGCGTTTTAAAATAAAATTCCTTTTATCATCGTCATCTTCGAAAACATCTACAAGTTGAATTATGTATATACATATGTACCTTGCTCACACACATAGCCGGCTACCGTGATCCCCAGTCCATAGACGTCTTTCTTAAGTTGCACTTGAAACGTTTCCATTTCCGGGAGCTGAGGAATTCCGGCTAGTTCCGGTCTTACTGCCATGTCCAACGGTAGCATAGGAACGGCTGGTACTGTTGCTGGAGCTGGAGGAACGGGAGCCATGACTGGACCTACAGGTAATGGATTTTTCACCACGTCCACTATGCTTGATATGGGCTGCAAAAGTGAACACAAAAGAAATATATAATATTATAAAAGTATCAATCTATTATAATTAAACTGTAAACATGATAACAATGAAGATATTGTTCAGTTACGAGAGGGACGTCTCCGACACACGCTACCGCTTCATTATTCGTTTAAGTAATGTTACGTAAAGTTAATTGAAAGTTTACGCAACGTGAAACGATATTGAATTACGCGAGCACGGTACGCAAATTTATATAATCCAGTAAATATATGTATGCCTATATACAATATATTTCTCTTGAAACTTAAATTATATTTCATTACATTGAATGATTGAGTTGTGATTTTTAAAGTACCAATAATATAATAATTTATTATAGGAAAATGATTGGGAGCTCTATATAATAGTTGCATAACCTGAAAGCTTTCAGGTGAAAAAATATCGCAAAAAAAGGGAGACTTCAACCACTCGTATGATCCGATTAGAGTCGATCGCATAGAAATGGTTCGAGCGGTCAAAATAGTGTTAACTTATCGCTCGCCAAGCTTTTCTTCTGCCATTCCAGTTTAGAATAGTTTTATTCCGATTATAATTTTCAATATTTTCAGCGGAAAATTTCATCGCAAAAATGACCAACCAAATATTTCGTGAAAAATTTCTTCGCTTCGTAAGGAGAGATGTAATAAATCGAAAACGTCGAACTTAGGCGGATGCTCGAGGCTAATAAATATGCAAATTATTCCATTTTTATTATTCCGATGAAAGTTTAATGTCCTTTCACATCGGAAATAATACGAAAATAATTGTTATTACCTGTGTAATGTTTCTTTCTACAAAAAAAAATTCAATTCCATACGTACAATATATGTACATACGTACATATAAATAATATACATACGTACATATAAATAATATACATATGTACATATAAATAATATAAATACGTACATATAAATAATATACATACGTACATATAAATAAATATATAGTATGTGAAGAAACATTATAAAAATTTAATGGTACCAAAAAACATTTTGTAAAATTAATTGAACCTTACAACTGAGCTTCCGCAGAATCTATAGACTATCAATTAATACTGAACTGTATCATCATATACAATGTCTTAATTACTTTTAAATCGAATGAACACAAATTCACATCATGCGTAAATGAAGGCCGATTGGAAGGTAAGCTTTTATATCAGTTATGATAAAATTTTGATTATAACCGAATAAACGTGAGGAATTTTTCCTTTTTTTTTGAAAAATAAAGCTACCACGCGATACGGCCGTCAGACTATGTTTTTCTTGTGCATTGCTTTCTTTTATTTCCCTAAGGTGAATGAATGGTTTTTCAATATTAATTTTTCCATGACATATCTGAGAGCTTTTCCCCGCGGCAGCAATCGATAGCCCGTATCCCCTAAGGGGGTTGAGGTGATAAAATCGGGGGATATTTCAGGACTTTTAACATATTTTATGCTATCAAGCCTCCCTTTCACTTGATACATTTGTCTCCTTATTATTTCTTACGCCTTAGTACATATATATGTACATACATACGTTATACCTATACTCGCCACTTCAATGAATCAATCGTTAATGAAAAAAAAAACAAAAATGTATTTTTGAGATCAGCTTCAAATCAATATATACACTCGTAAATTTATCACAAAGTCGAATACAAACAAAGCGAAGTGAACGAAGGACTCTTCATTAAAATCCCATTACGCTCACGATACTACATAACCTCCTACTAGGTGCAGGTAGTTATTTCGTATACTTTGCCAGCAGATTGCCTTTCTCGTGTTATTAATCTTATGTAAAGTTGTCACAGAGAGTGTGTAGACGCAAGTGAATATTGCAGAATTTCAAAATATAACAGAAAACATTTATAATTCAACACAATTCTTATTAATCAAGTACTTTTTAGTCGAAATCGTAAAAAAACGGTAATATGTATAGTGCAAGTGTCTGGCCACAGTGTCATATAGGGGTAACCTGTGAAATCACTGTGTTATATGTCTATTAAAACAAATAAACAAATATGATTATATAATAAAAAGTAAATATATATTTATTTTTATAAGATATTTGAAATTTTGCACCACCCCCCCCCTCACCCACCTAAATATGTATGTTGTTCGCGCCATTTTTTTCGTTGACTTTTTCTCCAGCAAAAACTTTACCCCCGATCAGTTTCATCTATGTATGTACGTGACCGAAAAGTGTTGCCTCAAATCAGCTGTGAAATCTCACATTTCAACTGTGCAAAATTCAGCGACGATTCCGCCGTCAATTTTATTTCTGAACTAAGATAGGAAAAGAAAATATCTATATACATACGTACACATGATGTATATATTCGTATGTCTGAAACGAGTTCGTGATATCCGAGAGTCTGTAAACCGTAAAGTTCCTAATCGAATCAACGACACAAGAAAACACAAGAGAGACGAAAACTTGCTTTAACAATTACGCACGACGTTAATCGTAAGTTTTTTTAGCTATTTTGAACTTTTTTGGTGGGATTTTGGATTGTTTATTAAGTACTAACTAAATTTATAGTTTTCATTCGCAATGGTGAAATGTAGCACGTTACATCTGTCTGTAAATAACTATAAATAAGCTTAAATGGCCGCTGCCGATGGCGTTAATGTCGAGCCTGTAAGCCTGGTCAATGTGTTAACGGTATTAATGCATACAAACGGAACATAATCGCAACTTGCGATTATAAAACAATATCCGATTAACTATGTAGTCACAAGAATAATATAAAATGGAAAACTTTAATCTATTATTGTTCAGTTATTTTGCTTTTATGTATTTGTACTGTATTATTAATCCTGTTGAAAACGCACTATTTTCAAAGTTTCGAAGATGAAAAATATCATCTTGAAATTAATTATGTACATATATGTATGTACATATGTAAATTAGAAAGAATTTCGGAGTTACAAAAACCCTTACTCAATATGAGTCGTCAACACATATACGTTGTGTTTTTAATAAAATTTCGTTCAAAGGCCGTTAATACGGTTTTTTTACTTTATCTATGTATGTAGTAACAATAGATGAAGTTTTGTGATCATGAGAAAATTCGAACTCGAGATTTTGACTGATTCGAACTCAGAATCGATCACTGATCACGTTTTCATGATCTAGAAAAAATGTGTGTGTGTGTGTGTGTCTGTGTGGGTGTGTATTTTGGGGATATTTTTAACACCGTTAGTCCTATCGAACTGAAACTTAGTATCCATTACTGAAATTTTTATCGACACGACGTAAATTTTTTTCAAATTTTTAAGTTGACCGGAAATGGTACCTCGCCTTATAGGTGTCCTCTTTTTTTAAGTTTTTGAATTCAATTATCTCCCAAACCATTAACTGAATCGGACTGAATTCTTTTTGAATATGATACAAATAATAATTTTTATAACCTCATATTTTTTAAATATTTCTATCTGAACCGGAAGTAGTACTTTTACTCTAGAGAATCAAAGTTTTTTATGTTTTTTTCAGAAACCTTTTGGTTTATTGAACTGAAATTTCATATCTAGAAGTTTAAGCTTAATACCAAGTTATTTATAAAATTTAGTAGGCATCTGTCAACCGGAAGTGGCAGTTTACTCTTGTTCGATTTTTCTTCCACTATTTTTTTCGACCCCTTAAACATGTGTGTTCGTCACGAAAAAATTCAAGTATAATTCTTGTAGCAATATAATGAAAAGAAAAAAAAATTATTAAATTTTATAAACCGGAAGTGGGATTTTTTTCTCTTTGAAAGGTCGAAAATGTTGTGCCCACTACTCTGTCTACACCCCTGAACGTATTAAGCTGAAAATTTACATTTCTATCCTTTATGTACAAACTTAGAGCTGGTAGGGTTTTGGTCATAATTCGTTAACCGGAAGTAGTATTTTTTTTTAAAACAATATTTCAATATTTTATTTTGACCTTTTAAATTGTTTTAAGCTTCTTGATATTTATTGTGTATAGTAAAAATAGTAATTTTAAGTAAAAATAAAAAAAATCACTTAATTAATTGAACCGGAAGTGGGATTTTTTCCTCGTAGAAAGGTCAAAAATGTTGTGCCCACTACTCTGTCCACACCCCTGAACGTATTAAGCTGAAAATTTATATTTCTATCCTTTATGTACTAACTTAGATCTGGTAGGGTTTTGGTCAGAATTCGTAAACCGGAAGTAGTATTTTTTTTAAAAACAATAATTCATTATTTTTCAATTATTTTATTTCAACCTTTTAAATTGTTTTAAGCTTCTTGATATTTATTGTGTATAATAAAAATAGTAATTTTAAGTAAAAATAAAAAAAAAATCACTTAATTTAATAAACCGGAAGTGGGATTTTTTCCTCTTAGAAAGGTCAAAAATGTTGTGCCCACTACTCTGTCCACACCCCTGAACGTATTAAGCTGAAAATTTATATTTCTATCCTTTATGTACTAACTTAGAGCTGGTAGGGTTTTCGTCAGAATTCGTTAACCGGAAGTAGTATTTTTTTTTAAAACAATATTTCAATATTTTATTTTGACCTTTAAAATTATTTTTATTTTCTTGATATTTAATGAGTATGATACTGATAGTGATTTTTAGTAATAAAAAAAATTTGAATACAATCAGACAACCGGAAGTAGAACTTTTGTTTTGTGCAAGTTTCCATACATTTGCGCTCAATTTGTATCGCTATCATAGTCATCAGTTCAATATCGAATTTTGTTTTGTAACCTTCTTATATTCCTCAAATGCATAGATAAATTCATTGGTTGGTCACACCCGAATTTTTTTAAATGCTCTTCATAAAAAAAGTATTTATTAAAAGATTAAGTTTCAAACTTTGAACAATTTGGATTTCGCACTGGACATTCAACGACCCAACAACTAACTTTCGCACGACCCAACAACTAACAAGACTATGTAACTGAACACGTGACGAAAAACTTAAATATGAATAATAGTACCGGAGTGGTATGTCTCGACATAGAAAAGGCTTTCGACACGGTTTGGCACGATGGAGTCATTCATAAGCTCCTTATTAACAAAATACCAAACTACCTAATTTTCATCATAAAATCGTATCTAACCCGTATAAAGCATATATATTGGTTAGCGTAAATAATGTTTTATCGTCTCCGAAAATAATCGCAGCTGGCGTTCCTAAAGGGGAGCTTTCTTGGCCCACTCTTATTCTCCATATACATATGTATATAAATAACATATCTATTCCAAAAAACTGTCACATAGCCCTACACAGATGATATAGCTTGCTTCACAAGTAGCAAAAAACCAGACACTGTTCGTAAAAATCTGGAATTTGCAATTAAAACAATGACGGAACACTTCACTAAGTGGAAAATTCAAATTAATCAAACCAAAACAGATGCCATTTTCTTTAGTGTTAGAAAACATAAGCCAAGTTCAGATCTGAAAATTATAAAAAAAAATTCGGGTGTGACCAACCCATGACTTTATCTATGTATTTGAGGAATATAAGAAGGTTACAAAACAAAATTCGATATTGAACTGATGACTATGATAGCGATACAAATTGAGCGCAAATGTATGGAAACTTGAACAAAACAAAAGTTCTACTTCCGGTTGTCTGATTGTGTTCAAATTTTTTTTATTACTAAAAATCACTATCAGTATCATACTCATTAAATATTAAGAAAATACAAATAATTTTAAAGGTCAAAATAAAATATTGAAATATGGTTTTAAAAAAAAATACTACTTCCGGTTTACGAATTCTGACCAAAAACCCTACCAGCTCTAAGTTAGTACATAAAGGATAGAAATATAAATTTTCAGCTTAATACGTTCAGGGATGTGAACAGAGTAGTGGGCACAACATTTTTAACCTTTCTAAGAGAAAAAAATCCCACTTTCGGTTTATAAAATTTAATAATTTTTTTTTCTTTTCATTATATTGCTACAAGAATTATACTTGAATTTTTTCGTGACGAACACACATGTTTAAGGGGTCGAAAAAAATAGTGGAAGAAAAATCGAACAAGAGTAAACTGCCACTTCCGGTTGACAGATGCCTACTAAATTTTATAAATAACTTGGTATTAAGCTTAAACTTCTAGATATGAAATTTCAGTTCAATAAACCAAAAAATTTTTGATAAAAACATAAAAAACCTTGATTATCTAGAGTAAAAGTACTACTTCCGGTTCAGATAGAAATATTTAAAAAATTTAAGGTTATAAAAATTATTATTTCTATCATATTTAAAAAAATTCATTCTGATTCAGTTAGTGGTCTGGGAGATAATTGAATTCAAAAACTTAAAAAAAGAGGACTCCTATAAGGGGAGGTACCGTTTTCGGTCAACTTAAAAATTTGAAAAAAATTTACGTCGTGTCGATAAAAATTTCAGTAACGGATACTAAGTTTCAGTTCGATAGGACTAACGGTGTTAAAAATATCCCCAAAATACACACCCACACAGACACACACACACACACACATTTTTTCTAGATCATGAAAACGTGATCAGTGATCGATTCTGAGTTCGAATCAGTCAAAATCTCGAGTTCGAATTTTCGCATGATCACAAAACTTCATCTATTGTTACTACGTACATAGATAAAGTAAATATATATACGAATAATATTCTATAATAAAATATATATACGAATAAGTTGATGAAATATTGGAATAACGAATGGCTGAAAAATCAGACTAATAATTCTAATACTCGAATATTCGTTTGGGATCCCTAGTGATTACAACAAAATGTCTATACCCTATAAACACAGATTACCTAAACACAATCTGCTTTAGGTCATCGACTTTAGAGAGTCTTTAATTAATATTATGTCTTAGATGTATTATGAGCATTTATAAGAATTGTAAATAGGTTTTTGAACTCTTTTTCCTATTATGCTGTACATTAACATTAGAATAATATAATACTATGATTACTAACCAAATTAAATTAAATTGTAAAATAGAAAATGATCAGTAGATCAGTAGCTATTAAAATAGATATATGTAAGATGTATTGTGAAAATAATTTCGTAATAATTAAAAGCATTTAAAAATCAAATATAAATTTTATACAGAATTGAATACAGCAATCATTTACATAGTCATAGACAACTTGAAAAAAGGCTATACTCCCATTTTCAATTTAATTGTTAGAAAGGTTTATGATTCATGTTTAATTTACAAACCTTATTATTTCTACCGCTATTTTGCGAAAAGTACGCGAACTCTCAAAGAGAGTTTTCGGTAAATTCGGGTGTTTCATTATGATTTTAAATATTTATTTATAATTTTTAAATTAAAAAAGTTAATTATTATTTATAATTATATCATTTTGCATGCAATGAACATATAATTGTTTTATTGGTATCCAGTTCAAATCAATATTTCCTTTCTTCTTAAATAATTTGTATAACATTTCGCTTTCTTTCATATATTGTAATTATATTTGGCACAACTTTTTTCAATTTGCCATAAATATTGTATCCTTTTGATCACTTATATCTTAATATGGATTTTTTATCTATTGAACCATTTTTTATATCTCTCAACGTAATAATTATCAAAGTTAACTATAAATCTTTAAGTTAATATGTTTATCTTATCTATCTTTGTTAATTTTATATAAGATTGCTAATGGTATTATTGACACATCTGTTTTAAGTGAGATTAATTTTAACGTTAATGCCCAGATGCACAAATCTTTTTTATCCACCAATTTGTCAAAGCAACACTTCTTTCAATAGTGCAATCGTTCGTATATGCCGTATTTACGATAGCTTAGAGCAGCGGTTTCCAAACTTTATGCTACTACGCCTCCCTAAAAAAAAATTTTTTTTCCACGCCTCCCTTCCTTTTATTTTTTAATAGATATAATAATATATGTAGACACGTTTTAAATAATTCAATAAACCTTTATTTAAAAAAAGATATTGAACACTACAATAGACAGAATAATAAAAAGGTTTTGCTATAACATAAACTTATACGAACACGTATATTTATTTTTATATTAAATTACTAATTAAACTACATCTAACACATCAAAATTTAATGTGAAGGATGTTGTTGTTTATTGTCACAAAGTTCATCAAATCTTGGGGGCAATATGGAGAGTGCCACTCGTAACTCCTTTTCGACTATTAACCTGGCTCGATATTTGGTTTTGATTGCAGCTAGTGCCGAAAAGCCCGTTTCGCATAAATAAGACGTTACAAACGGTAGAAGCATTTTCATTGCTTTGCAATATGATTTCATTTTGAAACTTTTGTTTTAGTGAGCTATCGCATGATAATTCTATTAATTTTTCTTTTTCGATGGTTGTCAGCTCGAATTCGTTTTCTTCAATTTAGTTAAATGGATTCTGTATCAAAAAAAACTTTGAGAAATCAAGGTCTTTGAAATAATTTGAAAAATGCATCACTAAACCATCCATGTGGTCGATAAAAAGATTTTTACTTGCTTCAATATTGGCTGTGGCCCAGAAATTTTTGGAAAGTGAAAACATATCCAACTCATTATTTTGTAAATTTGATTTCCATAACTTCAACTTTTTAATGAAAGCTTTTACTTTGTCTTTTTGAACAAGTGGATGTATTTGTGATCCCTGCATTGATTTATTTAAACCGCTCAATTTTCCAAAAATTTCAACCATATCTGGCAAGTTTAACAATAAAATTACCGTTCGTCCACAAATGTGTCTTTTCATGTTGGTTTTCTTCGAGAAAGGTTGCTAATTAAATGTGTATATAAAAATGAAAGAAAAATAAAAATAAATATTCATGAATTGAATTTTTACTGTTAAGCTACGATATGAAGTTTTTTTTATTTGTAGATATTATGGTATGAAAATTATTTTTTTATTAAAAAGTTTTGGCGCCTCCCCTGGCAATAGTCCGCGCTTCCCAGTTTGGAAACCGCTGGCTTAGAGGATTGTCCTGACCTCTTTAGTGACTCTTTTAGTATTTTTAGGACAAAGGTGAAGAAAATAATATGTGGTAGATTTGCTTCTTCACCCTTATTGTCTTTCTTTTTCTTTTTCTTTTTTACTTTATCTGTTTCTTTTCTTTTTTTTAAAATCTCGATGTTTTTGTAATTTTACTTTTTTATATCATCATGTGGTGCTCACTGTAAATGGAATATTATATTTTTATTTAATTTTATTATAATTTTTTGTCTCATTATACAACTTTCTTTTTATATTTTATTCTGTATGTGTGCCTATTTAAATAAATAAATAAATATCTAGTTTTTGCAATATCAAAAATTAATACGAACACGCAAAAAATAATTAATATCGATCACGCAATTTTTGAATAGGACATGTTTCACTAGTATCCATTCAGCAAATATGGTAGCATGTAGTGTAGAAAAGACATGAAAAAAATCATCAGATGAAATTTAGCTCTTATGTGAATGTTTACCTTTCGAACAGATCACAGGTTGAAAGGTACGCAAAGCGTGTCGACGGGAAATGGCTGGGAAAACAGAAAAAGGTTTAAAACTTTTGAAAAAAAAGAAAAAAAAAACGTCGTCAAAGCTAACACCGCATCAAAGAAATATTTTTAAATGGAAAATATTTACCTAGGACAACCAAACCTTTTTCATTTATAATTCAAACGATTACATAATACATCAAATGGACTAATTATATTTCTCATACAAAATCCCAAGATTAAGTGCATTTAAATTTTTTAAATTATATTATTTTAACCAAAACTAAATCTCATTATTTATACATACATATGTATGTATATTTTATACATATTTTTTACATAAAATAATACTATTAATTAATCTAAACAAAAGTCACGTTTACATTATAAAATAACATACCGTCGCGGTTTCGGAAACTTGTGATTTTACGATTTTTGGGCAATAACAATATTGTCCCTTTAGGTGTGTGGTTTTTAACGATCGGGTCTTTTACATATGATTGTTTTCTACGATTTGAGTTCAGTTTAGTGTGAGCTTTCAAGGTTTACGGATCAAAATCGTTGAAAATAAAAATACCATGCAAAAATACACTCAACTATCATTGGAGGAGAATATAAAAATCGCGGCTTTGGCAGACTATGGACATTCATTGCAATCAATTTCTCAACAAATGGGACGTTCTGTATCTACTGTGTCAAGAATAATGAAAAATAAAAAGGATTTTGGAACTTTTGATCGTAAGAAGGGGATAGGACCGAAAAGATGCACATCCGAGACAAGATCGCCTGATAACTCAATTATCTTTACGGAAACGGTTCAAAACTGCTGTAGAGATAAGGAAAGAGATCTCGGATCAATTTTCAATTGAAATTAGTGATGTAACCTTAAGAAAACGACTCAGAGAAGCTGGACTGTAAGCTCGGAAACCTGCGAAAAAACCATTACTTACGAAGAAAATGGTGAAAAATCGATTAGAGTGGTCGAAATATCACAAAAATTGGAAGACATCGGATTGGCGACAAGTGATATTTTCTGATGAGTTGAAATTCAACCTCTTCAGCTCCGATGGTTTTCCGTATGTTCGAAGAAAAGTTGAAGAAAGATTCGATCAAAAATGTACCATGAAAACAGTGAAGCATCCCCCAAGCCACATGGTTTGGGGATGTTTTTCTTATTATGGAATTGGTGGAATACAGTTTCTGCAAGGTTCCATTAACGGAATAGCATATAAAAAAAATTCTAGAAGAAAGTTTTATCCCATCAATGGAAAACCATCTTTCAAATTCTGATGATGTCATATTCCAAGATGACTCTGCCCCTTGTCATCGAACTAAATTAGTGAGTATTAATTTTATTTAATGATATTGAATGTAATTAATAATATTTCGATCAAAAAACTGAAATATTTTTGCTACTTTTTTTTAGGTTCGGGTTTATTTGCAGGAATTGGGTGTAAAGACATTAACATGGCCTGGGAATAGTCCCAATTTAAACACAATTGAAAATTTATGGATAGCTATTAAATATAGGATTAGTAAAAAAAATGTGTCTAGCCATCAATCATTAAAAGAGACCATTGAAAAAGTATGGTATGAAGACTTCCCCATCGACATTTTAAGAAACTTAATAGATTCTATGCCTAACCGTATAAAAGCCGTCATAAAATTAAAAGGAGCCGCAACAAAATATTAATTAAGTTTTTATAATTTGTAAATAATACCACGTGACTAATAAAATTAAGTTTACGCTCAACTGTGTTTTTTCATTCAAAATTTCATTCATTTGTGGAGACTGCGTTTGGTCATAAAAACCGGCTCGGACTAAAATTCTCCCTTACTTTTTTTTGTTGTTTCTTTTCTTAACGATGGTCGTTAAAATAAAGCACTATGATATAATCAACCATTTTAATGAATTTGGGTGTTTATTTTATTTAAGATCACTGATATTTCACGCAAAATCACATTTTTATATGGTGTTCCGGTTTCCGAAACCGCGACTGTATGTATGTACATATGTACATATGTATGTATGTAGTTGCAAGTTGCTAACATTTCAAAGGCATTTAAACAAATTAATGTGGAAATGTCATACATACATACGTACTATATCCTTATAAAGTTGGTATCTAGGATACACACATACATCGATATAATATACTAGTGATTTTACCCGGTTTCGCTAGGTATTTGTAATATAAGCCGCTGAAAAATGGTTAATGTAATAGCAAACATTTTATTAAATTTATTTGAATAGTTTTATTTTATTTAAATTTATTTGAACATTCATTTGTTTTTTTATTAAACTTAACGTCACGGTTTCTACCATCCAAACCTTGCATTACACCTTACAAAATCTCTTTCAAAATTATAAGGTACTAGCTGTATTACCCGGCTTCGCTTGGTATTCGTAATATAAACCGCTTAAACATGACTAATTTAATAGTAAACGTTTTATTAAATTTATTTGAATAGTTTTATTTTATATAAATTTATTTGAATACACATTTGTTTTTTTATTATTAAATTGACTGTCACGAAGTCTCTTATAAAAAATTATATGTATACCAGAATCTGGCACCTGCGCCCCCTAGGGGGCGGAGCCCTAGGGATTCACCCCCTAAGGCTCCGCCCCTGGCGACTGCGCCCCCGGAAGCTCCACCCCCTAGGGCTTCGCCCTCGGCGCCTTTGCCCCCGAATCATTTGTTCGATGACGTTACGAATTTCTACGACCCAACGAACGAAGCTTATATACATACATACATACAAAGTCTCTTTCCAAATTTTATATTAAATATTAGATAACAGCAATTCCAAGGGCGAGCACGAGAAAATTCACGATAATCGAAATTAATTAACGCAAACTAACTGATGCAATAAATATGATTAATGACAGTGCTTTGTAAATGCAAAATACTCTTAAATAAGCGTGGAATATGATGAGAATGATTGCAAGGCGCCTACGGCGATAAAAGCCCATCGTCCTCTACGGCGAAGCACAAGCAATTTATGCAGACAAAAGGTATCTCAACAAAGCACTCTTAAAATTAATAGTGGACAGAATCATAGTAATATACACACCCACTAATATATTCAACTCAGAATCCCACATTTTAAACTAAACTCTACAAACAAAACGACATTACATCTACATATGTAGGTTCATATTTTTTTGAAAAATGAATTATGTTTCTCTATCGTTTCTCAACGTAAATATATTTACATTGGAGTTGTTACTATTCTATAATAATACAAGTTTCAATACATCTTTATCTTTATATATATATATACATATATGTGTGTGTATGTATATGCTTTTTTATTATATTATGAATATGATGACAAAATTTTACTTAAAGTTTTATAAACTGTAATCAAATTTGCAGACGTAAAAATATCTAGAGAAATTTTCACAAATAAACCTTTTTTTATCCACATCAAAGAAGTTAAAAATTAATCACATCCATTGAACACGTGAAGAACTAGCCTGAATCCATTCGAATTGAATCCATTGATTTAAATTGTCCACCGAGATAAAAATTTAACGTAAAATAAAGAAAAAATTGAGATAGATATTTCTTTTTACTTTCTTTTCTCCATTTATTTTAAACTCATTCCAGGCAACCCCCACTAACAAATCGGTATGTTTTGGAAGCTGTCGCGGCCTCCGACCATCAAACTAATTGGTCAATTAATCTCTGGCAGCTAACAATCACTTGGATCTTTTATTTATACAACTGAAAATTAATGCCATAATATATATTTTTCCTCGTCGCATCAATATTTTTTATTATTACTGTTTGAATTCAATTTTATGAATATAAAGAGCCTTAATTAGAGTTAATTGGCAATTTATAATACAAAAATAATTATAATGAAAAGTGTTATTATAATATATCGCCTTGGCGTTTAATTTTTTAATAGATATTCACATATAAAGCCAGTTGTTTTCTTATTTTAACCAGTTTCCAAACGCCGCCTGTGCTTTATTGATTTTTCACATAATATGTCCGAAACACAAAAGCCAAATAAAAAGTATCCCTTGGTTTTTATATCCCCCCCCCCCTTAGCATTTTAACGTATCGGATTTTTATTTTGTTTCACGTGCGAATAAAAAAAAAGAAAAATGTATTTCACCCGAATTTATGGTCGACAGATAAGAGATCGCGTATCAAAAATTGATTTTCGCACAATTGGATGTTTCCATTTAATAAAAACAAAATCCTCGGGAAGCCGCTTCAAGAATCGAAATCTCCACAAAGACATCCAAAAAATAACGATAAGAAAAATGGGTCAAACGACTTTATTTTTCCGGAAGTGTATTATGCAGGATGCAAAGGTAAGATATTGTCGAAAAGGGTTTTTATCGACATTTTTATGTAAATGTCTAGAGTTTTCCGATATACGATCGGTTTTCTCTTATTTGTACGACACCTACGACGAATTTAATACAATATTTTTCTATCTCGAAATATACTCAATTTTTCCTATTGTTTATATCGCTTTTTAAACGCGTAAATAAATTAGAATTTTCAACTATCAATATCAAAACCCTCAAAATAAACAAATTCAATACAACCGATCATGCATTTGGAAAAAAACTGGAAGACATATTATTATATTAATTTGTAATAATTAAAATAAAATATGTTTTTATTACTTTATTTATTGTTACAAACGAACAAAATATGTTTTTAGATCTTTCAATTTTTTTAACTTCCATACATTATTTTACAAAAATTTTAAACACTTCCAACACCAATATAACCATACATATTTCAAACTACTGATGCAAGTTTAGAACAAATCCAGGCTCGGTAGACTACAATAGAGCCCCAGGTAAACACAAGGCTTTACTTCAGGTAAACAAGGGACTATGAGTGGAATGAGAGCTTTGTCGATGATTACGAGTCGTAGCCGGCCATTGATTAAAGTAGCGTACTGGGGTATGAGAACGAAGAGGTTTGCAAAATTTAATCGAGTTCCAAAGGAAAACCGAGACGAAGAGGGGCTATGTGGATCGAAACGATCTAAGGTAGCGAAAGCTCATTTGCATGCCTTTTGAAGAGAAGGCGAGTAGACGATATTCTGATTGAATTTTTCCCTGGGGTCGATAGTGTTAAAATATTCGAGCGTTCGCTGTCGATTCGGAACAATGCGTTTGGGCTTATGAAAATCTCACACGGTGTATGTACAATATATGTTGATAAGTACTGGATGACGATGGCTTTCCTCGATTTTATTTTATAGTGGTTCACTGGCGATAAGGCTTTGTCCACTCGGTCACGTATATTTTGCTCTCCGGTTAATCAGCCTCTGGATAGTTTTATAGCTAAGCGTATTGAACTAGGTCGGATGGGGCTCGAGGCGTGATGAGACTTGTAACTCTACCCTTGGAAGCCCTTATAATATATGTACAATATTTACGACGAAACTCTTTCAATCAGCCCCGAAGCTAAAGGGAATTCAATCTCACAGGATGAATTACTTGTCATCTAATTAAATTATTTCCGATGAGTTTATATAATTTTTTTAAATTGTAAAAACAATATTTTCAAACAAAAAATGTTGAAATCCATTTGCACTTTATTCTAATATGATGATGGTTTTTAATGGTTTGCTCTTGTTTATGAGATATGAGATAAATGCCCAATTTTCACAGTTTTTAGGCTTCTGCGGTCTTTAACTCAAAATGTAGTATTGTTGTGCTTAAAGTGAGTATTGGAATTAATAATTGGATGCTTTTACAGATGATTTTTATTGATTTAAATACTTATGAGAAATAATCTAGCGAATTTTAAAACACAAAAATATTTTTTTCCGTGATTTTTATTCGGTCAGTCTTTAATTTCACTACGTTCACTACTTATTAGGATTAGTTTTTTATCTCCATATTATATGTATATCTAAACGTACTATTCCGATCAATAAAGTATGAATATAAATATTAAATGGTGAAACATGCCAATGTACCATTTTAACAGATATTTAAACATATTCTTCTCATTTCATATTTTACTTCCATAACATATTACAAACCTATCTATTAATATGCTTCTATTCCAAACCTACGTATATTATTTACGAGTCTATTGTACATTTATAGGTACATATTATATGTATGAATTTATGTATGTATATTAAATGTGTACAAAAGCCGAATACTTTTCAATATATTTAATTATAATTGACATTAGAAAATTTATACCACACTATAATGTTTATATAAAATTATTACAGAATGCTTCAATATTTTGCAAAAAATTATATAAATAAATAAAAATTGTAAATACTTAAATCCAACATCTCACTTTAATGTATGTGCTACAGTTGAAGTGTATCTTCCAGTTGTAGTTTATTTTGACCAGTTGGAACATATGTACATATGTACATAATCCGTCTAACCCACGTAAGTTGATTAATATGGCGAATACACTCCAATTGGTCAATATACATATGTATATATATAACACAACTGAAAATACAGTTCAATTATAAGTTACTACCAAGTCAAATATAAAGATTAGGTTTTCGTGAAAACATCACTCGACCAGTAAATTGAGTTGGAAAGTCACATTTTTGTTTTTAACACATTCTGAGAGTTATCGTAATATGGTACCCATTGCCAGAGATCGGCGCGGAAATGAGCCAGCACAAAATAATGGTATCCTTTTGTCAATTTCTATTGTTAACCTTTTTTTGCTCTCTAGAGAAAGTCATTACCTGTATTCGTAATATCTATGTAGAAAATATTAACGTATAGCTCGTGCAGCGAAAGCTGGCACGTACCAATATAGCTCGTGCAGCGAAAGCTGGCACGTACCAATACAAACACGTATATTGTGTCCGTGAAGATATGAATAAGATTTTTTGTATCTGTTTTCTAGGACAATCAGTTGGTCCCTTTCATACGCACCCACTTTCCGAGCATGACAGAAACAACAATTATTTTTTGTATTGCTCGGTGATTTTTGCTCAGTGATCAAGTGTGCACTACAGGGTGATTTTTTCCAGTTTCACTGGTCAGTCACCGATCAACCCCCACAAACTGACGTAACGCGTTCTTATATTGTTTGCTAATTGGTTAGTTGGAGTTAGTTCATTAGAATTAGTGGATATATGATAATAAAATGCTTTGTAATAAAATTGGATCTGGGAAAACACTAACGGGACAATCTCGCGAAATTGTGTATAATGTTTTCAACTATTTCATGCATCGTATAGTGAATAGTGAAAGTGACGAAAGAAATAGTTTTATGAAAAATTTATATACTTCAACTGCGGAAGCGACTGTTGTATTATTGAATTCTAAAGCATTCGTAAAAATATCAGAGCTGTCAAAACTCAACTGTTATATTACAACTGACGCAAATTGTTGAAAGTGTATTTGCGCTTGTAGAGATATAATTTACTAGTTTGATTGCATCCGAATATGAATGAACTAAAACGCTAGTTGTAATATATAGACATACATATGTATAAATATGTATCTGTATACAAAATAAGTATTATTCGAACATTGTCATATGAAATACAGTTTGTATGTATACCGTTTATATGTAAGTATACATATATTTATACGTATAATTTAAAGATGAATGATAATATATATGCACGTGTCGACTAAAGCAAGAAGTAGGTCACGTTCATACACTGACAGCATTTCAAAATTGTTTGAAAGCTGATATGTAATACAGATCAGTCACTTTAGCTTCCTTTGGCGAGAAAAATATATCAATTTTGGCGCGAACACCTGAAAATTTATTTTCGTCAACACCTTCTAGGAAGAGGTGTTTTTCAATCTTCGCCGTCGTGGAATGGAATTAGGTGGGAGGTTGGATGGCTGTCAGGTCTGTGAAATTCGGGATAACACGTCTCGGATTTCCTTGAAAGTTTAATATCCTCCCCGACCCCATCCAACCTCCCGGCCCCTAAACCGTTTTTCACAGGCGCGAGAAAGCTTTCTCTCCTAAAAACTTCACGACGAGATTAGCACCGATGAGGAAAGCTCTCGGTGACGATTTTGAAAAGCGCTCCGCTTTATTTAGCGACAAACATTGTCGACTGAGGTATGCCGACGAATCTATCATCTCTGAAATGCCTTTGAAAGAGGTGTCGCATGAAGTAACTCTTTCCAATAAGAAAAGCCGTTTTGAATGGCCGTGAGAAAGTGAAATAAATTAAAAATTGTCTGCGATTCGTAATTAAATAATAAACCGGGATTCAATTTAATACAATGACAAGTCGTACATTTAATGAAAGTCAGTAAGAGGATTCCCAATAAGCTTTTTTTGCATTGCTTACACGGCAGAAATTCGACACTACTAGTTTTCACTTTATGTACGTATTGTATTACATATATACATCTATACATTTTTAATGCAAATTAGGCACATATCTATTTGTAAGAATTTAACAATACGTCATTTTAACGATTTGGCGAAATCACGTGAACAATCACCGCCGTTTCAATTTAAGTCGTAAACGAGAAGAAATAAAAACTATTATCGTATATCAATGGCATTCCCCTTGAGAAGATACATCTAGTGAAACGGAAAATAAGATAATAGTTTCTTGCGTAATGTAGCTTTTAGAAACAAATTGCAAAAACATAAGTAGTATTCGTATATCGTGAATACATGTACCTATAATTTGCAATACAATACATATTAACAAACTTTTAATAAATGTATATATGTATATCAACGCTCTATTTTTTATACACTAATTTACATCTAACCCTTTACGGCATAGTGATATCTCATTAGTTAGAAGGTTTGCTTAAAATTTTAAATTTGTTCGACTATTTCGATAGTTGAAAATTATTTCTATATTTTCGGACAAAGAGCAGGGTGATATCAATACCCATAAATCATTAAACCTTCATCGCAATTTAACACCATTTTATAAACTAAAATGAGCCATCGCATAAATAGACGATGATTTCTACATATTTTTGTATTGATGATGCCTAGAGACACGTATTTTGGGCAAATTGCTATTAATGCTTAATTGATGCTAAAATTCAGAATAGATGCTAATAGATGCTAAATTCGTAAAATATGCGAATTGATGCTAAAATAACAAACAAAAGTGAAATTTGCATTAAATTTATAAAATTAATAGACAATTTAGAAGGGTCTTCCTATCCCGTTGCCCATTTATTATGTGAAGAAATTGAGGGGATAAAACAGAGCTTGCAGTTTACCATAGACGGTGTTTTTCCTGTCAAAACCAAGCAATTGCTTTTGTCTACTACTGTAAACAAAAGAAGAGAGTTGGAGCTGTGTATCCAAAAGGCTGCTCAAAAAAGCGTCTTAAAACTAGACTCGCACTCAAGACTAAGTGAGACAAATCTATTCCTCCAAACATTGAGTAAACTATTCAATCCATCTGTGGCAGGTACAAAATCTAATATTAATGTAAAAGAAACAGTTTTGTTTTTAATAAACCTGCCATTGTTTAATGTATTAACAGAGTCTCAATGTTTGGAAGGATATCAGCACTTTTTAGACAATTAATAGAGAATATACAAAGTGAATCCACGCCGGATATATTGCTATTATTGATGGCAACAAAAATTAAATATGAAGAGTCTGGTTGTACCGCTCTAAAATCTATTTGGTGTCCCGTCAATAGTGTGGATGCTGAAAGGTATTTTAGTAAATACAATATAATTGTTACCGATCGTCGCACAAATCTCAAAAAATAATCTGTAGAAATATGCTCCATGTTAAGTTTTAATAAATTTTAATTGTTATTATATTTTTTGTCTTTGTATTTTTATATTCATGCTTTTTTCATTGAAATTTTTATTCCAAAACATTTTTGAATTTTTCTATTACTTTTTAATTGTTGTGTTGTCTTTAAATTGTATATACATAAGTATGTATATACATTTTATTAAAATTCATCTAAATGTTTTATTATTTAAAATTATACTCTTCACAAAAATAGATGCTAAAATTGAAAATTTTTAATGCCCTAAAACGCTAAAATGCAAAATGAAAATGCTAAAATTGACAAAAATAGATGCCCAAAATGCGGGTCTCTAATGATGCCATATCGAATATCATGAACCCATGTATTCAATCATTGAATGATGTATGTACCTATCGTCAAATTTGACATTTATGTGTATTTGTATCAATCAAACTATTTATTTCATTTTCGTTAGAACATACGAACCGATTCGTAATGCTTTTGCATATTTACAATATTTCATTTCAAATCGGTATGTATGTACATCTTAAATCTATATAGCGAATGCTACAAGATAACCTCTATCTCCGAGATATTCAATCATTATTTAATACCAATCACTTATTTTTAAAATATGTATATTAAGTAAATGTGCCTACCAAATGTTTCCACGTACCAGTTATTTACCATGTCGTTCTTTGTACCATTTATCCCACACGCAACTCAGACATCAATCATCGAGTCATGGGTGGATTCCTACGGGAAGACTTGTGACGCAATTTTAAACAAAGAATGGATTATTTTGCACGTATGACAACATGCGAGCGCTCAGCAGCCTCCATAGTCGATAATAGGTAATAAATCAGTTGAGATCGACGTGAACACGATTCGCGTAGGGTTGATGCTTTACCTCTATTAATTTACAACGCTACGACAGCTAGTAATTTTTCCTGGAAAATAACTTATTTTCTTTCTATTTACACACCATAAACTTCATCACATTAAATCTAGCTTTTAGGGGAATGAAATATCAGCTAATGATGGTAATATCCAAAACGTTTGTTCAATTTAGTCAAACTTTACATACGTAGTTTCAAGTATAATTTCAAATTACAAAAAAAATGTAATTGCAAAATCAAATTACAAAAAAAATGTAACAGAATTTTTTACAAACGAATCAAAGATTTGAGTTTTTTAGGATAGCAATATATGTACATATATACGTATTTAATATATTTAAGTCGATATAATTTTTTTTTGATTTTATCTTGTTTTCAAAATTGTTCCATGTAAATTTCTACATACACTAGTTATAAATGCTGTTTTTGAATATTAATAATCACCAATTAAATAATTAATTCTGTCTAATAATTTTACAACGTATGTACTGTATGTGTATTAAACCATATTACGTTGACTGAAATGGTGAGGCGTCCTAATAAAGATACAAATTAGATAATCCAACGATGCGATTATAATTATCATCGGATTATTCGTGTATGTAACACGCTATGATACACAGGCTGTTTCAATAAGAGGCTTAGGATTAATTTTTTGTACAAACCAGCAGAGAATTAATACAACTACGATGTATTTATTTCATTATAGAGATATGAGATTGTGTTTGTAATATTACTAGGAAAAGTAACTAAGCATTTTCATTTGTTTTTTCGTATAAAAATTAATTTTAAAGTTTTTAATCTACATATACATATGTACCGTCGCGGTTTCGGAAACCGGAACACTTGTGATTTTACGATTTTTGGGCAATAAAAATATTGTCCCTTTAGGTGTGTGGTTTTTAACGATCGGGTATTTTAAATATGATTGTTTTCTACGATTTGAGTTCAGTTTGGTGTAAGTTTTTGAGGTGTACGGATCGAAATCGTTGAAAATAAAAATACCATGCAAGAATACACTCAAATATCATTGGAGAAGAATATAAAAATCGCGGCTTTGGCAGACTCTGGACATTCATTGCGATCAATTTCTCAACAAATGGGACGTTCTGTATCTACTGTGTCGAGAATAATGAAAAAGAAAATGGATTCTGGAACTCTTTTATCTTTATGGCAATGTTTCAAAACTGCTGTAGAGATAAGAAAAGAGATCTCGGATCAATTTTCAATTGAAATTAGTGATGTTACCTTAAGAAAACGACTCAGAGAAGCTGGACTGCACGCTCGGAAACCTGTGAAAAAACCATTACTTACGAAGAAAATGATGAAAAACCAATTAGAGTGGTCGAAATATCAGAAAAATTGGACGACATCGGATTGGCGACAAGTCATATTTTCTGATGAGTCGAAATTTAACCTCTTTAGCTCCGATGGTTTTCCTTATATTCGAAGAAAAGTTGGAGAAAGATTCGACCAAAAATGTACCCTGAGACAGAAGCAACCCCCAAACCACATGGTTTGGGATGTTTTTCTTATTATGGAATTGGTCGAATACAGTTTGTATAAGGTTCCATTAACGGAATAGAAAACCATCTTTCAAATTCTGATGATGTCATATTCCAAGATGACTCTGCCCCTTGTCATCGAGCTAAATTAGTGAGTATTAATTTTATTTAATGATATTGAATGTAATTAATAATATTTCGATCAAAAAAAACTGAAATATTTTTGCTACTTTTTTTTAGGTTCGGGTTTATTTGCAGGAATTGGGTGTAAAGACATTAACATGGCCTGGGAATAGTCCCAATTTAAACCCAATTGAAAATTTATGGATGGCTATTAAATATAGGATTAGTAAAAAAAATGTGTCTAGCCATCAATCATTAAAAGAGACCATTGAAAAAGTATGGTATGAAGACTTCCCCATCGACATTTTAAGAAACTTAATAGATTATATGCCTAACCGTATAAAAGCTGTCATAAAATTAAAAGGAGCCGCAACAAAATATTAATTAAGTTTTTATAATTTATAAATAATACCATGTGGCTAATAAAATTAAAAGCTTACGCTCAACTGTGTTTTTTCATTCAAAATTTCATTCAACTGTGGAGACTGCGTTTCATCATAAAAACCGGCTCGGGCTAAAACTCTCCCTACCTTTTTTGTTGTTGTTTCTTTTCTCAACGATTGTCGTTAAAATAAAGCACTATGATATAATCTACCATTTTAATTGACTTTGGGTGCTTATTTTATTTGAGATCACTGAAATTTCACACAAAATCACATTTTTCTATGGTGTTCCGGTTTCCGAAACCGCGACTGTATATATAAATGAATGTCTGTTTGTGTGTCTCGAATAGGCTCCTAAACCACTGAACCGATTACGAAGGAACTTTCAGGATTTGTTGTATGCATGTCTGGGAAGATTACTGTGAAAAAAAACGGGAAAAACGGGAAGAAGTGTCATTCGCTAAAATTTGAAATGTTTTCGCGTCGCGACCAAGGTGTTCGCTGCCTGCGTTGCTCCGACAAATGGGAACGGGAACGAGAAAGGTAACGGGAATTGCATGCGTTATTGTGGCATTGCAACGCATGTGGTATTGCAACGCATGCCGGATTGCAACGCATGCCGGATTGCAACGCATGTGGCATTGCAACGCATGCCGGATTGCAACGCATGTGGCATTGCAACACATGACGCGAAAGTAAAGCTACCTTCCCGCCTTCAACGCATCACGTGAGCGTGACAATAATCGCGCCGCCTCGCACTCGAATATGTTAACCATTCGTCAAATATTCGTCATTCGTTAACAAAAGCAACGTCTGCCAACTGAAGAAAAAAATTCGTATTAATTCGCGGACAAAACAGGTGAGCAACTTTATTGTTTTTATTGATAGGTAATGTAGGAAACTACCATTTCATACATTTAATTAATATAGGCTCCTAAAACACTCAACCGATTACGATGAAACTTTCAGGATTTGTTGTATGCATGTCCGGGAAGCTTACTGTGAAAACATTTGAAACGCGATATATACAAGTCGGTCAACTCCAACAATTACTTGAAACACGAAGTCTGCCAACTGAAGAAAGCAAATTCGTAAAAAAAGGAACATTTACATTACCAGTGTTTTTATTGATAGGTAGAGTAGGAAACTACCATTTCATATATTTAATTAATTATGCCACCTAAACGAAAAGCGATTGGTCAATCTACACCTCAAGCACGAACGAAAAAGGCATCACGAGTTTCAGAAACAGACGAGCAATGGGATGCAAGACTGGAAACCAATCGAATACACACTACTCAAGCCCGTGAGTCTGAATCAAAAGAACAACAGAATGCAAGACGAGAAACCGATCGAATACGCACTGTTCGATCCAGACTAACACTGCACGCTGATTTAAATCTTGGTGCATTTAATTACGATGCTAATTATGATTACAGTCTTCATCCGAGTGTGCTTATTGGAAAAATGGATAAACTATGCGTGTATTGCAGTGCCCTCAAATTTAAACATGAAACACCAGAAATGTGCTGCGCGGGTGGAAAAGTGAAATTGCCAGAATTATATTCACCACCCGAACCATTATCAACGTTGGTATCAGGTGACACAAGCCAATCGAAAACTTTCTTAAAAAAACATACGCAAGTACAATTCATGTTTACAATTGACATCGTTCGGTGCAACAAATATCGTGCGCGATAATTACATGCCAACATTTAAAGTGCAAGGGCAAATTTATCATCGTGCAGGATCACTACTATCAATGCCAAACGTAGATCACAAATTTCTTCAAATTTATTTCACTGATGAACAAATCGATCAACTTTGTCAATTCAATACGGGCACTAAACGAGAAATTGTCACTGCTTTCAATTAATCCTACAAACTTTAAATTAATCCTACAAGCTTTCCAAAAAAACAATTGAATTATTTCAAATGTGTTCGCTGCCTGCATTTTTCCGACAAATGGGAACGGGAACGAGAACGAGAACGGGAACGGGAATTGCATGCGTTATTGTGGCATTGCAACGCTTGCCGGGTTCAACTAGTAAATAAATATAAAACTATTTTGGTGTTAATGTTTTAAAAAAATATTGAAATACTGTATGTTTCTGTTTTTAATAAATAAATAAATCACGTCTCCCAAAGAGTCGATTCGGTTTTATCTCATTACATACTGCCACCCTTTTTTTGATGAATTTTTCTAATAAATTTGCGGTTGCGGCTCTTTTTTATAGCGACTTCGATGAGCAAGACTTTAGACTACTGATTATTTACTATTGCCCTTAAACATGGTCTCAGCGAGACGTTGGGTCGTTTGATCTTGATAGAAATTGTTGTCTTGACAAATAGTTCAAAAGCATGAATATATAACAAAATTTAATGATTTATATGTATTCTGAATTGTGTAGCGGTTTTGATAAATTCTATAGGAATATATGTAGATATACTCGTATGTAGGTATATGTAGATAATAGCTTTAAAATAAAAAATTACAATCATTTTGAAATTCAAATCCTACACTTTTTGTTGAAACACCTTACATTTTAAATTTGAGACTTACTAGTAGTTCGATGTCGGCTCCTCCACCCCTTCTGTAGACATAGCGATCTTCGTAGCGGTCTATGAGGGCTGGTTCAGGTGGTGGTGGAGCGACACTCTCGGCGTAGCCACTCTCTACCAGGTGACGGTCCAACTCATCAGGATCTCCGAGGACCTTGGTGGGTACTATGGGTGCATTGCTGGCTCCAAGTGACTAAAAAAATGGATACACATATTATTAATTTGCTGAAATATGGATTAAATCTTCGGTACGGACAAATTGAGCACTTTTAAAAGATTTTACTCTTGGAAGATTTTTTTTAAGTTGTCGCTCTCGTATCTATGTACATATATATTTGGCTCGGTGGTTAAGCTTCTGCTTAACACTGAGAGGCGCCGAGTTCGATCCCTTGAGCTGACCTCGATTGAAAAAAAAATTTCTGAGTATATCTGTAATGCTGCTGGTCAGACCAGGATTTGTGACTCCTGGTTGATCGTTTCCTATCAGAGTTTGCCAATTTTCTCTGATTTCATTGTTGAAACGATTCCCGATTAAAAATTGGCTAAAAATCCTTCCTACCCACTATGTCACCACTATTTGAGTATGATTAATGTAAATATTACAATAAAAATGTATGTACAATTCATAGATGTCTCGTTAATTGTCGAGTTTAAGTCAGTGTCTCGTAATTTAGCGACTTATGTATGTAATAAAAAAATGCTGTATTGTTTGTAATTTGGCCAGGAAGGCGCATTGGGGTTTACCTGTAATGCCTTCCTGGTATGAAATAAAATAAAAATAAATAAATATATATAATCTATCATTTTCATATGAAACTTGATGATAGTTAAGAGATTATTGATGCACTTTAAAAAATAGTAATTGCACTAAAAGTGTCAAAAATGAGATTCAAAACGTTAAGCATTTGTCATATTTCAAATGAAAGTTATATCTAAATAAATTACAAAATAATTACATTATTCTAATATACATACGTACATATGTAAATGAAGTGCGAATTTAATTTAATAACTTAATACTAATTTGAGTCATCTACTCACATCTTAAAATCTTAAAATCTTAAATTCTTAAAATCTTAAAATCACATCTTAAAAGCTTGAAATCTTAATATTCATATCACAAATGTCCTTGAAATTTTATGGACAAGCAAAAAGTACACTAAATTGATTCTCAGAAAAATCAACTTTATTTCAGTCTCTTATATATGTATGTACCATCTCTTACGTTAGGAAGAAAAACAATTAAAGCTCCCTGTTTTCTACTATTGCCTACTAGACATTTTACCTAACCCTCATCTCCCGAAAAGGAGAAAATTTTGCACCAGTCAGCTCGGTATGTGTCAGTCAGGTTAAGTTAATGTTACGCAGCACATTTATATAGGTACATATTAAGTACAATGTACAATTGAAAATTTATTATGTTAAAATTTATATGTATGTAAATACACGCACAAACATATGTACATATTATGTATTTGTACGCACATGATAAAAATACCAAATACATATAAATTTTCGAGTGATATTTTGATGTCGTTCAGAAAATATTTGTCCGCATGAAAATATTTGACCGCATTTGACAGTGTGTGGAACCGAAAAATGATTTAACTTATAAGCTACTTTTTTAAGAATGAAAACTTTCTGAAAAGTCCTCATCTGACATAAAGGATTTTAGCATAATATCATTCTGAAAATCCAAAATCTTTAGCTTCAGTTCCGTTCTTACTTGAACAAGCTCTGTAATGTAATATACAACTTTTTCCATTATATTTATTTGGCAAGTAAAAGGATTGATAAATAAAAAAAAAAAGTTTTTTAAAACATACCTCTTGTATAATTTGTATATAAAATTATTATTTTGAATAAAAACACCAATATTTTTTTTTACTACCGCCATCTATGTATAAAATTAATGACTACCAGCTGTCACCGAGTTTAAAAATCTTCGGACCTGAAATGCTTCTTATACGATATTTTATCTCTATCATAATGGCGGAGGCTCCATTTACTTATATTGATGACCAAAATGAACAATATGGCAAAGTATGAAAACGATCGGATAAGAGGCAAACTTTTTCCTGAATTGTAATCGTAAGTGAAACGTAAAGGAGGTATGTAAAAAGGAGACCATTAACTCGATTATAGTAAACCGCTGAAATCTCTATTTTTCAAACTGTTCTTGAAGCACTCGAAGATGTTTAACCAATAATGACACATTCAATTCACTGTTACCTGCCATTTCCATAATATTTGGGAAATGCAGAGACAGAAATGAGTTTCATTTTAGCTACATGTTTAGTCTTTTCCCTGTAGCTCCCAAGTTTAAAAAATTCAATTTTTCCATGATGTCTGAGATAAAACCCAACTCCACCAGCCAAATCTAATCCGATCGACGTGGCAATCGCAAACGAGGAGAAGATAAAAATGAGAGGGCAGAGTTAATTAATATTGTTGTCTTGTCCCCCCCCCCCATTTAGTGCTCTACCATTGAGTACCCTGTGCAGTGTGGATAACATAAACATGTCAAATTATGCTGAAAAATGAGTTCGAATTACATAGTTATTCAATAAGTATTTTAGAAACTCGTTAAAGTAAAAAAAATTCTATCGCGGTCGAATAGTGGCGAATAATGGCACACAAATCAGTCGACGAGCTCCGTGGCGCCCACGGGCACGGGGTTAGGAACCTCTGGTGTAGACGAACGTTATTTTCCTCAAAGATTATTTATTTGTTATGTTCTCAGCGAGAGGGAAAATCCCCTGGAGTATTATCTTTCGGGGTTTTGTTGTATAGATCAGTCGCAGATTATCGGCACAAATATTTAAATTAAATACAAAGACAATTATGTTCAACTATTGAAAATAATCTAAGAGTGTATTCAACTCGATTTACATAAGGATCTATTTACATATGTATGTGAATGTACCCAAGATATTGAATTTCACCAACAAATTAAAGGTCACTAATTTATTTGAAATATTAGATCATAGGAAATCAGAAGGGATTGCAATGTCAAGTTCGATAAGATTTGAATGACCAGAAATATCTGTGCGTTTTTTTTACTCATATATTTATCTTATTAAATGAAAACTATGTATGTAGGAATTTGAGGCGGATTATTTTTATTTTATTTTATTAATTGAAAAATCAACAGACAGGATGTACATAGATATGTATAAAAAAACAAATAGTAAATAAATAATATATGTAACATCCGAGTCCAATAATAGATTTTTACAAAAATGAAAAAGATAAATATAAGGAAAACAAATTAAAAAGTAAATAATAAAGGCATGAAAAAATAAGTAGAACATTGCATAATTAAACTATAGTATTAAAATATTTGGAAAAGGTTATAAAATAGAATATAAGAAGAAATTGAAATTTACAAATATAAAACAAATGAAAAAGGTAAATACAAAATAAACAAATGAAAAGGAAAAGAATGAAAGCTATAATATGATTAAATAGCACATTACATAACTAAACTAAAGTATAAAAAATATTGGAAATATTGGAAAAATAGAATAGGAGAAGAAATGAATCAATCGGTCAAGATTCTCTTGATGTTAGACCTGAATTGATGTAGGGAAATACCAAATAGATCAATCTCATTCAGCTCTCCGTTAAACATACGATAAACGCGCTGCAGATAAAAATATTTTTGGGAATTAGTATTGAAAGGATCAAGTGAAAAGAGTGCAACGCGTCTAGAGTACCGAACTGGGATTCTGAAATTAACCTATGTATGTTGAGAATCGGTTGGATGGCAAACCATCACTTATATTCTTCTGAAACTGCAAACATAGATGAAATTTCCTCGATATGTCTAAGGTGAATTCTCCAATTGTTTGAAAATGTGACGTATGTATGGATGTATGTATATCAAAAAGGTTTGGATCAATTTGAAGTTGGTAGCGTGGAGGCAACAAGAGAAAAACAAAGATTCCCGACACATGTGCAATTCACGACAGACTACTGTAAATAGCCATGTCGTGTAGAGAAAATCAAAGGGTTGTTCCGAGAGAATAAAAATTATTAAAAAATAATTTAAATTAGGTTTTTCATAATTTTACAAATTAAAACACAGTTTCTCCACAATGGATACTTCGTGATCTAACTAACTTATATGTATGTACATTCCATAACTTACATTTTCATAATCACACAAATTTTATTCAACAACTAAATTGTTCTTTTTAAAAGAAAAATATCATAACCAGAAATTGAAAAATATATAATTCTGTGTTTCTTTATAACTGTGTTTTTAATCAAATTTCATTCAAAGCACATCAACACGGTCACTGTATTAAATCCCCAAAACTTAATACAAAAAAGTTATATTTAAAAGATTTAGTATCAACCTTCCATTCTTAAATATTACACTAGCATATCTTTATCCAAAATATCTGTAAATAAATTTTAAAATATAAATATTTCTATGGCTTAAAGCTTGACTGTTTTTCCAAGGAATTTATCGAAAATGTTCCAAAATAATAATATTGCGAAAAGATTTCAAACCCCCCCCCCCCCCCGATATTGAAGTTGGCGGATTATTTCTCGCAAAACACAATAGTTCTCAAATTGAATCTTTCATTTATATGCATAACACAATGATCTACATGACGGTCTACAATGACGGATATATGGTCAAAGACAACTATAAATTAGCTATATTCCAATATTTAATTCAACTAATAGAAAGGTTTGGGAGTTATGTTTAATTTACAAAACCTATTATTTTATCGTCACTTTATACGCTCAATACGCTCTCATAGATAGTTTTGGCAAAATTCAGGCCGTCTACATATAACGAGTTAAATAGATAATTTTTGAATTTCATACAACTGTCATCAATTTAATTCCATGTAAGATAAAACTTTTTATTAAAACCGCGTCGATGCCAATTTTTCGCTAATATTGTTGGAAACTGCTTCGCGCCACGTGGCAGAAAATTAAATGAAAAAAAATGAAAGAGGGCCAAAATGAGCGGAAACTTTTTGATGGATATAATTTTAAAATCGGCGATAACGACAGAGTTCCATCGTGTAATTTTAAATAAGCGTCGGCTCGTTTAGATGCTATCAGAAAATGAGACGTCATTTTGGTCGGTATCGGTACTTGAAATACGATCGTTCTTCGAGAACCCCTCCGACGTACATACATATATATGTAAGTACTACGTATTGTGTGCGGTCTATGGGTTCGGTGGCTTTTGGAATACCCTGTTTATTGCAAATAATGCCTAGGATTCGATGGGAAATGGAACAATGATCGATGCCTCGAAACGAACCGTACCCGTACCTAATCACATCACTTTGTATCACATACACATACAAATAACCCTACGGATGACTGTAATTGCTTTTAAATGACGCCTAAAATTAAAACAAACTATGTTTTTATTAATTCGAACAGTTTCTAATTAATAGTCCACTTGTGTGTACTATTAATTAGAAATTATTAATATGAATGTCATTGCATGGTTCAAATCTCACAGTATCTACAGCCGAACTGAACGATTGAATCCACATATGTACATATGTAAGTACACTGCGCCTAAGCAACATCAGAAAAATAAGAAAAATGGCAACACTTTCACCCCTTAGTTCGCTCTGTTGGAGGTCGTAAGGAGTGACTCGGATTAGGTTATAGGATCCCCCGAAACGGCAATTGCCAAGTTAATCAAGCTATTACAAGGAACGAAACGTCGCAGAGGAAGCGATAAATTTCGAGAGAAACCGACCACGTGGGAAACGCCAATATATAAAGCTTCACATAGTATAACATACATATGTACATATATGTAGGTATATGTATAAATAGAAATTGTATATACCCTTTCAAGGCGATACAAACACTAGGGATCCCAAATATTCATCGCCTATTCTACTATTCGAACTATTCGAATATCAAATAGTAAATCAAGAGCTATTCGAATATTCGAATATATTCGAAAATTAATAAAAAGGTAATTACATATGTACTAAGCATAAATTTCATTATATTTATATATGTAATATATTACAATTAATAAAACATAATTTTAAGAAAATTAAAAAAACATTTAACTAAAATACTCACAAAATATAAGATAAAAATTTATAAATTCCTTCCGCTGTTATTAAAGATGCACTATTTTTGTATAATTCTTTAATTGCGGTTTCAACGGGAGTAAGATCATCAATTAAAATTTTCAAAATATCAATTTCATTCTGAGAAAATGTATTGAAATGATATTCTTTTAGTGCTATGTTTACACTTTCGTAAACTTGAGTAAATCGTCTTATCATATAGTTGCCATTGAATTTCACCTCGTTTTTACATCCAATAATAATTTCTTATATAATAATAATAAAGATTTCTTCTAAATATAATAATAAAATACAATAATAATAATAAAGATTTCTACTAAAATTTTGCCGATGACTTATTCTCTTAAGAATATTTAAGATAAGTTATAGAGATTATTATAGATCGAAAAGTGATTTTCTTCAAAAATTTCTGTATTTAATGAATAAAAATCCGTTTCTTCAAATGTAGATATTTCATCTTCCTCATTATCTTCATTTTCATCACAATTATCCCCATTACATATGTAATTTTCTTCATAATCGTCGGCTTCTTCGTCATCACTCTTTTCATATTGATTTTGTGTATTTATTTTATAAAAAAATATTTAGTTGATGGAATATTCGAATAACGAATGGTTGAAAAATCAGACGAATAATTCGAATACTCGAATATTCGAATTGGGTTCCCTAACAACCACACACTGAGAGAAAAAGTGAAAAGTTTTAGCCCGGTCCTCTCGGCGAAACAGAAAGAAAGTTTCCTTCCTACGAAATCCGTATTTTACAGACGACAAACTTAAAATTCTATTTTGTTTAAATCTTGACGACAAATTTTCGACATGCTAGAAGCAAGTAACACTCAGTAACGAGCTGTTTTCTAATGGATATTACTATGCATAACACAAGCAACAACATTTCGCTGTACAGCATTAGCAATAAAGCTTCCTAGTAGTGAGTACGAGGGTACAATTTCTCTAAAGCGAAATGATAGAGACAAGCTTGTTTTATTTCAACAGCGTACAATTCAAAGACGCGTCCTTTCGGGGCCACTTTCGTAAAAGGTAATCGATGTAATCTGTGCTATAGCAGCCTCTACTGTAATTCCAGAGTGGAGCATTGTGTTCGCAGTCTACTAGAATGCTTTGGTCTTTTTTGCATTTCATTTCGCCGTGCTTCCGATTTCGATTCAACTACAAGTACGTACGATTCTATTATGCTTCTGCATACTTGCATATACGTGTAAATTTAATGCCATTAGATGAGACAAAACAAAGTGGAATGTAAAATGGAGTCGACGTAGAAAGAACCGAAAAGAATTCCTCGCGGCTCGAGATCGACGTGGGGCAGTTTAAAATTGAATACAACGACGGCTATGAATATGAATCTATAATTTTCCGTATATTAAACATGTACATAAGAAATTTCTGAAAAAATATATTTTTCAAAAACATAACTTCTCAATTACCATTCTATTTGATTTCCAATAAAATTTTAAATATGCTCTCTGGAAAAGTTTTACCTTCTAATCATTAATGACTAGAAAAACGTATTTTGGGCATTTTGCTATTAATGCTTAATTGATGCTAAAATTATGAATAGATGCTAATAGATGCTAAATTCGTAAAATATGCTAATATAACAAACAAAAGTGAAATTTATAAAATTAATAGACAATTTAGAAGAATCTTCCTATTCCTTTGCTCATTAGTGTGAAGATATTGAGGGGATAAAACAAAGCTTGCAGTTCATCATAGACGGTGTTTTCCTGTCGAAACCAAGCAACTGCTTTTGTCTACTACTGAACTGAACAAAATAAGACAATGGGGGTTGTGTATCCAAAGGCACTCAAGACTAAATGAGACAAATCTATTCGTCCAAACATTGATTAAACTATTCAATCCATCTGTGGCAGGTACAGAATCTAATATTAATGTTAAAGAAACAAGTTTGTTTTTTAGAAACCTGCCATTGTTTAATGTATTAACAGAGGCTCAATGTTTGGAAGGATATCAGCACTTTTTTAGACAATTAATAGAGAATATAAAAAGTGAATCCACGCCGGATATATTGCTATTATTGATGGCAACAAAAATTAAATATGAAGAGTTTGGTTGTGCAGCTCTAAAATCTATTTGGTGTCCCGTCAATAGTGTGGATACTGAAAGATATTTTACTAAATACAATATAATTGTTACCGATCGTCGCACGAATCTCAAAAAAAAATCTATAGAAATCTGCTCCATATTGAGTTTTAATAAATTTTAATTTGTATTATATTTTTATATTCAAATTTTTTGTCTTTGTATTTTTATATTCATGTTTTTTTCATTGTAATTTAATTCAAAAACATTTGCCTCAGGAATATTGCTATCACTCCTTTATATGCATTTTCAAGGATAGAATGCTCGTTTCGTCTAAATATCTACACAGGGAATCTTCAATATCAACCACCAACACGTCATCTCAAAGGAGTCTAACATCAGCTCATCAACTACATATACGAACATATTGTATATACATATATGTATATGTATATATACCTCACGTTTTCTACTCAACTATGTACATACACATTACGTTCTCTTATCTAGGGTTATAACATACATCTCAGTGGCGTAGCGTGAATTCCAGCCCCCCCCTCAAAATATTTTAAGGCGCCCCCCCACCCCATATATTCATATTATTTCCTTGCAGCAAAATAATTTTCCAAATTAATAGTTCATACCTTTTTTACGTACAAAAACTTTTTTTTCTGAACTTCTCATTGGCAAACACGACTATTTTGTTAAAATTTAATACTAATCATTGCGAATCCTTTTAGTCGACGTTGTGACATAGTTGTTTAAAAATTCTTTTAATGGATCCTGGAATCGTGTAACATGATTAAGTTCATCGAAATGATTTTAAATAAGAGATTGACCATTCAATTTCAATTTTGGCATCAACCCTACTTTTTTTGAAATTGTTACGAATTCTTCAAATTTATTTCTAAAATTACTGATCTCGCAATATGCATTTCTAATCATAGACTGAGCACTGATACCATCAGCGTTTTTTGATTGAAGGAGCTTTGAAACGAAGTTGGGAGGCCGAAAAATTTTTCAAGAGGCACGAGAGAATAAATTCGAAAGTTTAATTTTCTTTTTTATTCACTTTGTTTATCATTTATTTTACTATTTAAAAGAAATTTTAAAACATCTGTACATATAAGTACCTATATATCGAAGTGCATTAATAGTCTAATCTGGACGACCAACAAGCAGTGCACAATCTTTTTAAAGTAACCGATGGTGAATTTTCCTTAAAAACTTCCCACCTGTTAATGTTGACAGCAAAAAATTTATAAATTTGTAAATTTGATTGGTTTTCACGCCTCATACAATTTTGTTTTATTGTTTTAACCCTGAAAAAATATATACAAGAATAAGAGAGAATTCTCAGCTATATGTATATACAATAAAACGAGATGCAAACAGGTTGAAAAATAAGACAAAAAAAAAGGCGCGCCACTTTGCGGCGCCCCACAAATCTTGCCCCCCCCCGAATTGCGGGGTCTGCAGGCGCAGTAGCCCTCAGTTCTCTTGCATAGGAACTGCGGCACTGCATTTATACATTTACAACTTAATTAAATAAAATATAAACAAAATTAAATAGAATACAATTAAAATAAAAATAATTAGATATTTAACATACTCAGGCACGAGCCGCCACTGATTATATCCCAATAGACATCGACAGTGACAAATTCTTCATCGTCAAGATATACTGAAAATGTATTTATTTATACAGGTATTCATACACATATTTATTTTATTTTCACACGACATCTACGTTCAAACATTGTACATGAGTATTAAGCCCGTTACAAACATTGATTAACAATCATAGAGGACAAATTTTACATTACACCTGTGGATTATTTTGTTGAAACCGTTTGCAGCCAATTTGTTGAAACCGTTTAAATAAATTGGCAAACTCGATTTACCTTGAGATCACATATCCTAGGACTGTCCTGCAGCACAAAGCCAGGCATAGAACCCGTGCCCACACAATTTTAAGCATTACGCGCTAACCACTGATATATGCTGCTGATCCCAGAGATAAGGGATCGATGACATTTGCCACCAATGATTTACTCGTTTCGTACATATGTACATACATACTTACTCGATAATCTGGCTGAGGATCTGCAGGTCTGGCGACTAGCAAACGTACTCGTACGCCACATTGACGTAACACAGCAGCAGCTTGCTCGCACCCCAACCCACGCATGCTCACCTCGCCGATGCGCAGGATGTGGTCACCACTCTGCAGTCTGCCATCCTAAATTAAAAATACCACATCGTTAAACTATCCTACACCATACATATTATATATGTATTGTACATACTCATATACAATATAAGCCCGGATATCTTACAATATGTATATAATAAAAAAAATCACATGGATTTGCTACAAATGGTTGCAAACCACACGGCTGCATGCTAGGGATCCCAATCGACTATTCGAATATTCGAGTATTCGAATTATTCGTCTGATTTTTCAGCAATTCGTTATTCGAATTTTTCATCAACTATTCGAATATTATTCGTGTATATATTTAAATAAACAAAATCAACATGAAAAGAGTGATGACGAAGAAGCCGACGATTGTGAAGAAAATGAAATAAATAACGGGGATAATTGTGATAAAAATGAAAATAATGAAAAAGATGAAATATCTACATGTGAAGAAACGGATTTTTATTCATTAAATACAGAAATGTTTGAAGAACATCACTTTTCGATCGATAATAATCTATACGAAATTTTAGAAAACATCAGAAAAATAATACGAATATTTAAGAAGTCATCGACGAAATAAATATTTTTACAAGAAATCATAATGAAAAAAGAAAATAAAAAATTTAAATTATTATTAGCGATGGAATTTAATGATAAGACTATGATAAGACGATTTAAATTTAAATTTAAACTATGATAAGACGATTCATTCAAATTTATGCTTGGTACATATGTAATTACCTTTTTTTTTAATTTTCGAATATATTCGAATAGCTCTTGATTTACTATTCGATATTCGAATAGTTGAAGTCGATGAATATTTGGGATCCCTACTGCATGCTCATTTAGATTGAATTTTGACTGTTTGAATTTCAGCTTGTACGAAAGACGAGATATTCATGGGTTTGCGCAGATGACATTTCGATGTACATTGATGATTGGCAATTCTTAAAATTGAGTTGGATCTTTCTGGCAAGTTTAAAATGACAAAAGCCGAGACAAAAGTATGAAATGAGCATGCAGTGAAATGAGCATTCGGCCACGTGGTTTGCAACCATTTGTAGCGCAGCGTGAATTTGGATTTGCTACAAATTGAATTTATGTATGTACTATATATAAATTACATTATCATACATTTACAAATAATCATATTTTCAAATATGAGCTGTTATATTTGAAAGTGGCGGAAGTCCAATCATCAGTCCCAAAAACATTATTTCTGTTTAGCTTAATTCATAAATTATTATCCCTTAAATGCAAAACATTATATTCAATGTTTTAAGAGATATGTATTTCTCAAAATAAAATTGGACTTATGCCACTTTCAATTTTAACGGCCCATATGTGTGCAATTTTTTTCAAAGTTGCTACATTGAAACAAGGGTTTTCTCCATAAATGCAAACGCAAAACTTACTTAAAAGTGATAGAAAACGATCGATCTGAATTTTGTAATCGTTAAGATCTTACGAGCAGAGTGCCGAAAAAAATAAATTATTTTATAAATGAATGAATCTACATATAGGTATAAAACAACCGTGTAATCCACTGTAATGGTCCGTACGCACAAAACCAACGACGATTTTGGGCCAACTTTTAAAACCAGTAGCGTACAAAATATTGAAATAAAAATTAAATAAAAAAATTGAAATTAAATATCAAAATTAAGCTAACGAGCGAGATGGAGCTAAAATTAGATCATCGTTGATGTTTTGAATTACAACAATGTTTTAAATTACGACGATACGCATTACAACCAGAGAAATATTATAATTACGAGCGAAAAAAACCTTGTTATTGTTTCTTATAAGTCGTCACGATACACTACTGTGTTTCGCCGTCGATGAAATATTTAACAAAAAAAAATGTCGGTGATTTGTCAAAGGGTTTTTTTTTCTTTCGTCGAAATAAAATTAATAATCACACATTATCCGATAAATTTTACCTCTGAGATGGATTTAATTAATTGATTTATTTCGACGAGAGAAACAATTGAAGACTAAAAAAATTTCGTTTGATAAACCGACAACGTTCCGGGTTGGGACCATCGCTCGGTCACCCATACTAACACATGATATATTCTCAGTAACTGCGCATTACGGGGAAGTAAAAATAATAATTCTATGATTTTTTTTTCGATCTTAGTGCGTATCTTCGTAAGTCAAAACATCTTCGACAAACAAAAGTCGAGGATTACCTGTATGTGATTGTTGATGATCTAATTATAGGTCAATCTCGAAAATTTATTTAAATTGGGCATGTTCTGTTTTAACTTTCAATATTTTATTTTAATTTTAATATATTGATTATAATTTTATTTTGATATTTGAATTTAATTTTAATATAATAATAATATTTTTAGTTTTGATATTTAATTTCAATTTTTAAATTTAATTTTTATTTCGATATTTTGTACGCTACTGGTTTTATCCTGCTGGTTAAAACGTTGGACCAAAATCGTCGTTGGTTTGGTCCGTACGCAGCATAACTCAAACTATATTCCGGGGAACGTTAGTAGTCTTTTGAACCTCTCATTATACATCTAATCTATAATTTGGAAAGAGACTTTGTATGTATCCTTGGTCGTCGTTTTCGTCGTCGTCGTCTTCGTCGTCCGTAGATCGGTGACGTCATCGAACACGTGATTCGATTTTTTTTTTTTTTCGATCCATGGGCGCCGATTTTTTTTTTCGTTTCAATGGATTCACCCCCGCGGGGGCGCAAGGCGAGTAGCTTCATGGGGCCCCGCCAGGGGCGCCACAAGGGGCGCAGCCCCGTGGGGCTCAAAAGGGGGCGCCACAAGGGGCGCAGCCCCGTGGGGCCCCGAAGGGGGCCCGGGGGGCCCAGCCTCATGGGGCGCAGCCCCATGGGGCTCAAAAGGGGGCGCCACAAGGGGCGCAGCCCCGTGGGGCCCCGAAGGGGGCCCGGGGGGCCCAGCCTCATGGGGCGCAGCCCCATGAGGCTCAAAAGGGGGCGCCACAAGGGGCGCAGCCCCGTGGGGCCCCGAAGGGGGCCCAGCCTCATGGGGCGCAGCCCCATGGGGCTCAAAAGGGGGCGCCACAAGGGGCGCAGCCCCGTGGGGCCCCGAAGGGGGCCCGGGGGGCCCAGCCTCATGGGGCGCAGCCCCATGGGGCTCAAAAGGGGGTGCCACAAGGGGCGCAGCCCCGTGAAGCCCCGAAGGGGGCGCGGGGGGCCCAGCCTCATGGGGCGCAGCCCCATGGGGCTCAAAAGGGGGCGCCACAAGGGGCGCAGCCCCGTGGGGCCCCGAAGGGGGCCCGGGGGGCCCAGCCTCATGGGGCGCAGCCCCATGAGGCTCAAAAGGGGGCGCCACAAGGGGCGCAGCCCCGTGGGGCCCCGAAGGGGGCCCGGGGGGCCCAGCCTCATGGGGCGCAGCCCCATGGGGCTCAAAAGGGGGCGCCACAAGGGGCGCAGCCCCGTGGGGCCCCGAAGGGGGCCCGGGGGGCCCAGCCTCATGGGGCGCAGCCCCATGGGGCTCAAAAGGGGGCGCCACAAGGGGCGCAGCCCCGTGGGGCCCCGAAGGGGGCCCGGGGGGCCCAGCCTCATGGGGCGCAAGCCCTAATAGGCATTAACTAAGGGGGGCGAAGCCCTAGACGGCAATTAATCATGGGGGCGCGGAGGGGCGAAGCCCTAAAAGGCAACTGATCATGGGGGCGAAGCCTTAGACGGCATTTAATCATGGGGGCGCGGAGGGGCGAAGCCCTAAAAGGCATTAACTAAGGGGGGCGAAGCCCTAAACGGCAATTAATCTTGGGGGCGCGGGGGGCGAAGCCCTAAAAGGCAACTGATCATGGGGGCGAAGCCTTAGACGGCATTTAATCATGGGGGCGCGGAGGGGCGAAGCCCTAAAAGGCATTAACTAAGGGGGGCGAAGCCCTAAACGGCAATTAATCTTGGGGGCGCGGGGGGCGAAGCCCTAAAAGGCAACTGATCATGGGGGCGAAGCCTTAGACGGCATTTAATCATGGGGGCGCGGAGGGGCGAAGCCCTAAAAGGCATTAACTAAGGGGGGCGAAGCCCTAAACGGCAATTAATCTTGGGGGCGCGGGGGGCGAAGCCCTAAAAGGCAACTGATCATGGGGGCGAAGCCTTAGACGGCATTTAATCATGGGGGCGCGGAGGGGCGAAGCCCTAAAAGGCATTAACTAAGGGGGGCGAAGCCCTAAACGGCAATAAATCTTGGGGGCGCGGGGGGCGAAGCCCTAAAAGGCAACTGATCATGGGGGCGAAGCCTTGGACGGCATTAAATCATGGGGGCGCGGAGGGGCGAAGCCCTAAAAGGCATTAACTAAGGGGGGCGAAGCCCTAAACGGCAATTGCTCATGGGGCGTGGAGGGGCGAAGCCCTAGAAGGCAAAGGCTCAGGGGGGCGCCGAGGGCGAAGCCCTAGAAGGCAAAAAAAAAATTTTTTTTTTTTTTTTGATTTTTTAAAAAATTTTTTTTTAATTTTTTTTTTATTTTTTTTTTATTTTTTTTTTAATTTTTTTTTTTTGATTTTTTTTTTATTTTTTTTTTTTATTTTTTTTTTTAATTTTTAAATTTTTTTTTAATTTTTTTTTTTTTTTAATTAAATTAGCTTAGTCATGTTTAAGCGGTTTATATTATAAACACTGAGCGAAGCCGGGTAATACAGCTAGTATATAATAAGAAAGTGATTCAAGCTTGGAAGGTATTTTAATAAATTCTCCTTTGTACATGTATACAAAAAAAATATTTTTGTATCCAATATATAAACTCCTTTTCAAGCAGACAAAAAGTCAAAAAAATGAGTGTCGAGAAATTTCAGGTCGGTGGAACGGAGGCACCGCTATAAAATATCCAAGCTGTTACGTGAAAATTTTTGATTCGTCCAAGTGTTCCGTGGAAGAAAATGTTATAGAAATCCTGTTTTAACCGACCTAGTAAGCTGTAGAGACACTTATGTACATACATATGTATGTAGATGTTTGTAGATGATATTAACTATTTCTATGCAAGTTAATATAAAATTACGTTCCTTCTCAATTCAAAATGTATTATTATATGCATATAAAATGGCATACGATTTGGCAACCCCCGCTATATGTAATTTGTTATATACACAAAATTTCACCCCATATATAAGGTTTTTCATTACATTTAACCGGTCGTATAAATATATACATACATCACCACCATAAAAAGGATACGTGTAACGACGTCGTGCTTTATTATAGGCATTGTGTGACCGAATACGACTCAGTCGAATATCCAAACTGGGGCATAAATCAAAAGGACATCGAGGAAACTAATACGGTTCGGATTCAACTTTCGCTAAGAAAACCCCTTAGAATTCCATTTCCACGCGAAAATAATTCAATATGTTTACGTAGATATTTAATATATCTTCCAAGTACATATGTTTATACGTACATTGCACATATTTATTTATTTACAAATTTGCCATAGTGACTTTACAGATTAGGTCCAAGTCGTCACTATGGCTACACTATATGTATGCATTGGTGTAGTTCAATGTTCAAAATTAAAATTTTCCAAACACCTGTTCTTGATTGTGTTCACAAATAAGCTTCATTAATAAATAAGCTTGCATTATTCATCAGCAATAGAATATCCTTGAGGACTTAAGAGGGCTGGACACCAGCGCCTTGTCCATACAAACGTATTACACTTCTCCCTTCCTCAATTATGGCACTAGAGAAATTATTTTTTAATATGCTATAGATATCCACCATTGGCATGCATCTGTGCTTTTATTTTTTTGATTAGCTATTTTTTATAGAAGCTAGGAGCCGCCAAACATCTATAAAATACGCGAACAGTTGCATAGAAAATATCTTTCTCATACCGATGATGAAATTTTTTTAAAAATTGGTCCAGTTTCGAAGGAGAAAATTGGAGAATACAAAACCCTCGATTTTGTCGATTTAAAATACATATTATCTGGTCGAAGCGCAACTGTCGCATTCACTTAATATATTTATATATATATATATATATATATATATCTTGAATATATTGAGTGAATGCGACAATATATATATATATATATATATATATATATATATATATATATATATATATATATATATATATATATATATATATATATATATATAAAAAATATATATATATATATATATATATATATATATATATATATATGTGTGTGTGTGTATATGTATATATATACACTTATGTATGTGCGTATTTTCTAACATAACTCTTCTGTTAAATCAATATCTAGCTAAAAGCGGCTAGAAATATAATCACGTGAAAATTTCATCATTTAGCAATAAACACACCCAATGGACTTTAGAATTCCATCAAACGTATATATTTTCTACAACAATTGAATTTTTTTCGTAACTGATATCTCCTTTTTTAAATTTTGGCAATGCGTTTATTTAAAGGGCAAAGATACATATGTACATTGATATAAATATACGCTAAGCTTCACCGAATATACAAGCTTTTCATTTAAGTTAGGTACGTACAATTTGTTCAATAATCTTCTACCCTCCTAACGTCAGTATATATATATATATATATATATATATATATATATATATATATATATATATATATATATATATATATATATATATATATATATATATATATATATGATGAGTTCGGTCTTTCGTGTCATGCGGGGAAGACGTGCTTCTGCGTTCTTCCCGCTATTACTCGCTTAAACCCGGCTATTGCACGAAATTTAATCTAAAAACTTAACCATCTAATCACTTATTTTACTAATTGCATCCTAGTATAATTTAAGTGTAAAAATAAACAGCAAATCGGTCGTAAAAAGCGGTTTTATATCAGTTATTTCGAAAAATGTTGTGCTAATTTTTGTGTCAAATCTGAGCAAAAGAATATACGAACGAGATACATCTCCTTACCTGAATACAAAAAAAGGGTCCTTAGTAAGTCAAGTCGGTCCCACAGAAGCAATAAATCTTCCACATAATTACTTCCAGCCAAAAATCTTTAACGAACTTTACTTAATAGAATAATAGCAAACAGAAACGGTGTTTCCCAACTGTCTATCAGTTCTTTTTCATATTTAAATTATATTAAAGTAATTCGTGTAATTTTATATTCTTTACTAAAGTTATTATTAAAATATTAAATTGCAAACCGCACTCACATATATAAATCCGTTGTCTCCAAAGAGGCGTCTCACGATAAAGATCTGTAAAAAAGTAGTATAACAATTGCTAATCTATTATTATCATAACTAACTACTTTCACTTACAAAGTAACCCTGTTAAATGGCATGTAATAACTCATAAGTGATCCAAGTGATACCTAGGATGACTATCTGTCAAAGCTGACCACAGAGAAGAGTCTATGGCGGTAAGAACTCACTCCTTGAATGGAAATCTCTCTCAAGTACCGCCTTTTTCTCAACACATCTTGGATAAATGCGAGAAAAATAATATCCAAACCTCCAACAAGGTAAGAGTGACGATGGATGATAGCTTAGCTAATAGAAACCTGTATTTAGCCACTCACAATGTAAGAACGTTATCGAGTGAAGGAAGTGTGCTTGCATTAGAGAATGAATTAGAAAATATCAAATGGGATATAGTAGGACTTAGTGAAGTAAGACGAAAACAGCAAAACCAAATAATCCTAAAAAGTGGTAACTGTCTCTACTGGAGAGGGCTACCAAATGGTAGAATAGGAGGAGTAGGGTTTCTTATCAATAAGAGAATAGAAAGAAATATTATAGAAATAAGCGACATATCGGAACGTATATGCTATATAGTATTAAGAATCTCGAGCAGGTACACTTGTCAAATCTTCCAAGTGTACGCCCCCACATCTAGCCACCCAGACGAGGAAATAGAAGACTTCTACGAAAAAATACAGGACGCATACGATAATAGCCGTCACCACTTTAAAATTTTTAATTTTGTGTTATATTTTTTGACCATTGTGGCGCTTTAGGAATTCCTGTTATGCCACAATGGTCTGTTTAAAATAAATAAATAAATAAATAAATAAAATAATCATGGGCGACTTTAACGCAAAAATAGGACAAAAGGCAAATACAGAAAGAGCAGTAGGCAATTTTGGTACCGGCCAAAGAAACGACAGAGGCGATCGCCTCATAGAATTCGCAGAACACAACAGGCTCTTTATCACTAATTCATTTTTCAGGAAAAACACCAACAATAAGTGGACTTGGGAGAGTCCTAAAGGAGACAGAAACGAGATCGATTTCATCCTAACAAATGCCCTGCACTCCGTTAAAGACGTTAGTGTTTTGAGTAAAGTAGATATAGGTAGCGATCACAGATTAGTCCGTGCCAAGATGGCCATTAATATAAATTGCGAACGTAGGAAATTAATAAAAGGATGCAGTAACTCTCCAGATTTCGCTCAACTAAGGTCTAGGAAAAAGGAATTCGAACTCGAACTTGGAAATCGATACGGGAAATTAAACCCAGAAGCAGACATCGAGGAATTGAACACTGTAATTAGTTCGGTTCTAACCTCAACAGGTAAGAAATTAGGTGGATTCAGGAAACAGATTAAATTAAGCAAAATTTCAGCGGAAACAAAAAACCTAATTAAGCATAAAAGGAATTTAGATAGGGATAATAATAAGCAAGAATACAATCTAGTAAATAAGGAAATTAAAAAGAGAATAGTCAGGGATGTCAGGGATTTTAACAGCAAGCTAATAGAAAATACCATTAAGAATAACCGTAGCCTGAAAAAGTGCAAACAGGATCTTTTCTTAGGCAAAAACCAAATGATCGCAATCAGATCAGAGAGCGGAGTAATAATTAGGAATAGAGAAGAAATCATAGACATAGACGTTCTATGCAAAACTATACGAGAACGACAACGGCCAATTCCCCGCTCTGGAATCGACACACGGCCAAAGGGTTCCTGCAGTATTGCCTAGCGAAGTAGAGGCCGCACTAAAAACTGCAAAGAACGGTAAAACCCCAGGGGAAGATAATATTCCCATTGACTTACTAAAATGTGGCGGCCCCCCCCCTAATTAATATCTTAGCTAGGCTTTTCAGCAAATGCATCCAGAACCAAGCTATACCAGAAGGATGGAATAACGCAACTATCATTTTAATACACAAAAAAGGCGACAAAAGCGATATCAAGAACTACCGACCCATTAGTCTACTTTCAGCGGTCTACAAGCTCTTCACGAAGGTTATTACAGAAAGGCTAAAGAATATCCTCGACGAGAATCAACCTATAGAGCAGGCAGGGTTTAGGGCAAACTTCAGCACAATGGACCACCTCCAAGTAGTTGGCGAACTAATCGAGCGCGCCAACGAATATCAACGGCCATTGTGCCTAGGTTTCGTCGATTATGAGAAAGCCTTCGATACAGTTAGTCATAATGCAGTACTTAACGCTCTAAAAACACAGGGAGTGCCGGAACCCTATGTGGGACTGTTAGCTGCAATATATAAGAATGCCACAGCTTCGGTTAAAAATTTTTCAGGTACAGATAGATTTAGCATAGGAAAAGGAGTAAGACAAGGAGATACAATCTCGCCCAAGTTATTCAATGCGGTGCTTGAGGGAGTTTTCAGGAAATTGGATTGGGATACAGCCGGAGTAAGCATCAATGGTCGCTTTTTGAGTCACCTTCGGTTCGCAGACGATATAGTTTTAGTAGCTCGTGATTCAGCTGACCTACTTATCAGACTAACACAGCTGGACAGGGAAAGTAGAAAAGTAGGATTAAAAATTAACGTAGATAAGACTACTAATGTTCAATAGTTATTGCATGCCTGATAGCATCCCCTTAGATGATAAACCAGTAGAAGTAGTAAATAATTATTTATATTTAGGTCAAATAATTGACATGTCTGGTAGTAAAAATGAAGAGATAAAGAGACGTATGAAATTAGGGTGGAGTGCATTTGGACGGATGAATGCTGTTTTTAAATCAAAAATGCCACTCTGCCTGAAGAAAAGGATCCTTGATCAATGCGTTTTGCCAGTGATGACGTATGGATGTGAAACTTGGACACTGAACGCCAAGATGCAAAATAAAATCCAATGCACTCAAAGAAGTATGGAACGCTGTATGCTTGGCATAACGAGGAAAGACAGGAAGCGGAACACGTGGGTGAGAAATATGACAAGGGTAGTGGACATAGTGGATAGAGTGAAGAGATTGAAATGGCAATGGGCGGGTCACGTAGCTAGGAAGATGGACGAAAGGTGGACAAAAGAAGTGCTTGAATGGTATCCGAGAGAAGGCAAAAGAGTAAAAGGAAGACCGCAAGGAAGATGGGTGAACGAAATTAGGAAAATGTGCGGAATGAGATGGATGAGTGTTGCGCAAAACAGAGACGAGTGGAAGCGTGTTGGAGAGGCCTTCATCCAGCAGTGGATGGCGAATGGCTGTAAATGATGATGATGATGATGATATATATATATATATATATATATATATATATATATATATATATATATATATATATATATATATATATATATATATATATATATATATATATATATATATATATATATATATATATATATATATATATATATATATATATATATATATATATATATATATATATATATATATATATATTATATATATACATATATATATATATATATATATATATATATATATATATATATATATATATATATATATATATATATATATATATATATATATATATATATATATATATATATATATATATATAAATATTGTCGCATTCACTCAGTATATATATCGAAGAAAGGAACGGCAACAAAATTAAGGTTTCGGGTGTACAGCCCTCTTAATGATGTACATATGTACCTATATATGAATCACTTGTTCCCATGACAATATATGTATGTATGTAAATATGTTATATGCAACTTTATTTGCCACGAGTAAATTTATGGTAAATTGAACCCAATAATAGCTCATTGCACACCACCCGTAAAAAAATATTTGTATGGCTATTTAGATATTGATATAAAAGTATGTAATTTGTTCGAAACAATGGCTTTAGTAGCTGTAAAATGTATTGATAGATTTTTTTTGTTGAAATCTAGTTATTACGGATTTTGAATAACACTACTGTGTATACGTATATATGTATACATATATACGTACATATATAATATAATATTACATAGTTTTCAATTATAAACGTCGGTTGAAAATATTTAAGAGTTTAACGTGGCGAAGGCTTTTCGGCTCAACGTGTTACGAGCTTTCAATCAATTTTGGCAGTCTGTCAGAGACTATCTTTTGAAAATAACTTTTTAGCTTTCAAAATATAATTTTTAAAACGCTATTATGAAACCGTATTATGTAAAATATGTATGTACTTTGGATTTTGAATCCATTCTACCTATAAATATGTACTTTGCCTCCATCGACTCGCGTTCAAAGCGAAATTTATTCAAATTGTACCTACCTACACATTTGATTCCACGGTAAATTAGGTAGATTTTACACGCGAAACTTACATCTAACACACACAATGTTTTTCTATAATATTTCGTCGCATTTATTTTGAACAAAACAGCCTCGAGCTTTGTATTTTAATGGGACGACTAACGCGTAAAAAGCGCTGTACTTTATTTACAAAAAATTTCATATATGAGCTGTTATATTTGAAAGTGGCGGAAGACCAATTTTCCGTTCCAAAAACTCGTTTTTAAAATTTTAAATAAAAAATTTTAATTCGTTATATCCAGAATCGCGAAAAAACAGAATAAACGTATTACAAGCCACCAGTATTTTTAAATATTATTAAACGCAAAACATTATACATACATATGTAATATTTTGCGAAATATTTCTCGGAATTAAGAAAAGTGGACTTACACCACTATCAAATATAACGGCTCATATGTCTATACGTACATATATTCAAATTAATACACATATTTCATGGATACATTGTAAACAAGCATACCTTATACATATGTACATACAAATGTAAATGTATATATATATATATATATATATATATATATATATATATATATATATATATACATATATATATATATATATATATATATATATATATATATATATATATATATATATATATATATATATATATATATATATATATATATACATATATATATATATATATATATATATATATATATATATATATGTGTGTGTGTGTGTGTGTGTGTGTGTATATGTATATATATATACACTTATGTATGTGCGTATATTCTAACATAACTCTTCTGTTAAATCAATATCTAGCTAAAAGCGGCTAGAAATATAATCACGTGAAAATTTCATCATTTAGCAATAAACACACCCAATGGACTTTAGAATTCCATCAAACGTATATATTTTCAACAACAATTGAATTTTTTTCGTAACTGATATCTCCTTTTTTAAATTTTGGCAATGCGTTTATTTAAAGGGCAAAGATACATATGTACATTGATATAAATATACGCTAAGCTTCACCGAATATACAAGCTTTTCATTTAAGTTAGGTACGTACAATTTGTTCAATAATCTTCTACCCTCCTAACGTCAGTGGAAATTTAATATTCGTATGTGTTCTCTTGTATATTATATTTGTACAATAAATATTTGCAATAGAAGGATATATGATATAGCAGTGCATACACTCTTACGTGTGTATGATACATACATACGTTTCATCAAAGTATCTGTGAATAATGATTAATATTACATAGTTATTGAAGTATGAAAGTTTTAAGAGATCTGATCACATGTAAATTATTAGAACTACGGAACGACACATGCAATTTCATAAGTTCTTTTGAGAATATTTCTAAACCTCATTTAGTCGATTAAATATGAACCAAATTACATACATACATAGTAGTTGTATTGATCGATAGAACCCAACAGTAGAAAAATGAAAATTACCTTTCTAACTCGAGTACTATAAATAAATGTTAACGGTATACAGTTGAAAAGGGCGAATTGCAGTAAATAACAGAGTTATTAAACAATATTACTGACCCTATCGGCAACACCTCCTGGCAGAATGGTCTTGACGACAACTCCTGTACTTCGTCCGCCGATGATGCCAAAGGCCAGACCTCCACCATCATTCTGCAGCTCGATCACCTCCACCTGCGCCCACTCGCTGTTCACCTGTAAATTTTTGTATTTATAACATTTGTAACGATTAATATGGTCATTTATTCATATCATTTTGACACAATACTGCGGACTGGTTGTAAGACACCAGGTCAAATAATCATTACTATTACAAGGGCGTCATTTTTGCCCGATTCAACGATATTCAAACCAGCAAAATAGCTCAGTGGTTAACATACAATGCTAACAACTGAGGGGTCACGAATTCAAGCCCTGATCCAGTGATGCTGGCCAGATCTTGGATATGCATATGTGACTCGAAGGTCGCTTGTTTCTTATCAGAGTTTGTCAATTTAACTGGTTTCATAGTTGAAACGGTTCTTATGATTCTTATTATTTGAATTCAATTTTAAATTTAAAATAATATTATATTTTTTATGTAGAACATACATATGTATAAAATTAACAATGTGTGTCGCCTTGGGGGCTAAGTTTTTTTTTAAATTAAATGAATATAAAATATGATTTTTTTACTATACGACATTATCTTGGATTTATGGCTTTTAAAGATTGACGTTACTAAATGAGTTTGATTTGCATGATAAATATTGTTTATTGCGCTATAAATTCTATTATATTTAACACAAAATATTATGTTTGTATTAAATATATTATATTATTTTCATTTTCAGACATCTGGATACGTCTATCAAAGTATCATATTACAAAATATTTAATATCATGACTTTCAACCATATGTATTAGAAACGTCGAAACAATTTCAGGACATTACGAATTCGACAAATGTATATATCTATGTACATACGTATAACGAATAACGAACAGCCCAACGGATAGCGAATGTACCCTTTCACAAAATTTCGAGCATAGCCACTCGGCTTTGACCGTAAAAGAAGTTTTATCACACGGGTAGCACCTGGCAATGCAAATACAAATTTTAAATTTGCCAACAGAAGTTTTTTAATTTATTTTAATTTTTTTCCGAGATGAGATCGGGGGTGGAATATATTTTGCAAGTGTGGTGTGTTATTTACTCCCAGGGCGGACAAAGGGGTAAAGGGGAGAAAGGGGCATGAAAATAAACAGGACGACAACAACGCCACCGATGCGATCTTCCTACCGTGTAGAAACTTGCAGAATTCGATTTTAGTTCCAGATTTTCCCTCTCCGATTTTCCAACCTTACCTTCCGCTCCTCGTCCCATGTACCCTCGATTTGACATCTGACAATTTTATATTTGTTTTTCTTTGCCAGCAATCAAACTTTAGTATGCGTACAGAATTTTATAGTTATTATATTTGAATATGTAATGTAGAATACAGATACACATATTTATGTATGTATGTGTGTATATACAATGGATTCCGTTCCATTTTAAATATATATGTGTACATATGTACATATATTCAACGTGATTCATGAGAAACGGGTGCTATTGTAATGAATAATACTCGGCGTTTGGAGTCTGCGGAGATGATTGTTTGACTCCTTTATATATTTATTCGTCATGCCAGACATTATGCAGCCATAATTTTGAAGTCAAGGAATCAACAGGGAAATTATATAATTTAGCACACGTGTACGAAGGAGAGCCACACAAAAACAATTGAATACCGCAATTGAAAATCATATAAATAAAATGGAAACACAGGGAAGAGTGGAGATGAATTTCTAAAAACAGCTCCAAACTTTACATATGTTGGGAGCTGTTTTTAGAATCAAAAATCATTTGAGTGATATAATTTTTTTTAGAAAGACATTTCAAAATGGCATATTTTTACTATAATAATTTTTACACAAAAAATTGATGGAGTACTGCTCAATTTATAACCATCTGTTTCCCGTAAATCACCCCCGATGTACATGTATTCAATTAAAAAATTTAAGATGCTCTTAAATTTAACACCATTACAAAATATTTCAAAAATTTATGTCCTCAAAATTTCCGACATCAACAATAGATTTAACACGGATTATATTTATAGAATATGTCATTATCACCGAGCTTATGAAGTTCGAACAAACATGAAAAGAAGTTTCTTACTTCACATTGTCGTCTACTGTTTCAATTTCCTGTTATATGTACAGGAAATTGAAACAGTAGACGACAATGTAATTAAAGGAAATTCAACATAGTATTTCCGGATATATATATATATATATATATATATATATATATATATATATATATATATATATATATATATATATATATATATATATATATATATATATATATATATATGTATATATATATATATATATATATATATATATATATATATATATATATATATATATATGTATATCGGTCACCCTCACGGGACCGAAAGTGAAACGCCCGAAAACGCAAATATATATATATATATATATATATATATATATATATATATATATATATATATGTATATATATATATATATTTTTATTTTATTTATTTTATTTTATTTTAAAAAATCAATACCACAGAGACTTGACAGGTTGCCCCAAAGCGTCAATGTGATTTTAATACAAATAATAAAAATCATAAAAATTACAAAAAAAACATCATAAAAAAAATAATAAAAATCATAAATAAAAAAAAACATAAGAAAATAATAAAAATCATAAATAAAAAAAAACATCATAAAAAAATAATAAAAATCAAGTAAAAAATATTTTCACAAAATAAAAACAAAGAAATAAGATTGTAAAATTTATATCGTGCTATTTAGGATGTGTTCCACCAACTCAACATAACTGGCATCGAATAGGTCCAAGTAATGTGCCAGTAAGTTAAGGAGTCGAACAGCTCTCGAGAGGGGGGAGTTCATGAGCACGTTTGATTTAGCCCTAATTGGTAAAAATATATCATGTTTTCTTAAAACTCTATATATATATATATATATATATATATATATATATATATATATATATATATATATATATATGTATATCGGTCACCCTCACGGGACCGAAAGTGAAACGCCCGAAAACGCAAATATCGGAAGGCAAAGATCGAAAATCGAAAGATCTTAAGTCGAAAGATCAAAAAAAAGGGTGCATGGTAAACGGTACTATGTATATATAACATATATATGAGTGGCATGCGGTGAAATTATCTCTCTTTTTGTCATACAGCCTTGTTTAATGTGCGCGCTCAGAATACGGGAGGAAAAGCCAGTTCCTCTTGTTCCTGTTGTATCCTGCTCGCGCAAATTAAGTGAGGATGTACGACGGGGGGAGAGACCCTTTTTTTATCTTTCGACTTAAGATCTTTCAATTTTCGATCTTTGCCTTCCGATGTTTGCGTTTTTGGGCGTTTCACTTTCGGTCTCGTAAGGTAGACCCATAAATCAATGTTTGTCTGTCTGTCACGTATGCGTTCCTAGTTTCTGTAAAAAATATCGCCTAAAAACGAGAACAGAAACGGGAAAACAGGAATAAGTGGCATTGCAACGCAATCATTTCAAATGCTTTCGCGTCGCCACCTGCGTTATTAGGGTAAAATAAACAAACAGTTGAATAATTTAGAATGTTGAATTATTCAAATGTGTTCAACCTGCCTCCGTTTTTCCGACAAATTATCATTACTATAATTTAATTTGATTATCAAGTATTAATTTGAAACTGAAACATTTAATTATCGAAACACATCGAGAAACGGGAACGGGAACGGGAACAGGAATTGCATACGTTATTGTGGCATTAAAAATATTGTGGAAACAAATGTCGATTGTTTTAAAATCAAAAATTATTAAGTTATTCGATGCAAATATTTCTATACGTGAAATATCTCGTCGAGTAGGATTTGGAGAAAGCCAAGTTCGTCGATTTTTGAAAAAATATCGAGAAACTTACTCTGGGGAGGAAACCTGGGAACGGAAGATGACGTATGACCAGTGTTCGCGAAGATCGTCGTATCAAGCACATAATGCTAGAAAATCCATTCAAAACAGCAGTAGAAATTCCAGCAGAGCTTCAAGCATCAGATCATGTGACATTTTCAGAAAAAACATTGTGGAAGTGACTTTCGGAGCACACCACCCTGCCAAAAAGTCGTTTCTTACACTTAAAATGCGAAAAATTCATCAAAATTGGGTTAAGAACCATAGGCATTGAACTGTCGATGATTGAAAAAGGGTTGTAGTTTCTGAAAAATTGAACTTCAATTTATTTGGGCAGGATGGGATGTGCATGGTTCGTCGGAAAGTTGGCGAAAGATTCCGCGCGGAATGCATTTCTCCGGTCGTTGCTCATTCACCCCATTTAATAGTTTAAGGGTGTATGACCGTATATGGTTTAGGATCCCTGACATTATTGAGGGAATAGTGAATGCAGATAAGTACAAAAGTGTGCTTTTAAATCTTGTAATTCCAACGATCGAGAAAATAACGCAACCATCAAAAATCTGATTTATCAAGCGATTCTGCACCATGTCATCGCGCTCGAGCAGGGAGTACAATTTCGATTTTTTTTGCCTAAATCTTTTACTAAATGATTAATCCTTTATCACTTACAGATTACAAATTTTAAGAATACACTGGGCATCAAATCATTAGAATGGCCGGGAAACAATCATGATCTGAATCCGATCGAAAACATATGGGTTATTTTAAAGAGAAAATTGTCAAAACGGCGAGAAGATTGCTAAAAAATATAACCGAAACTTGGGAGAATGATATTACGATGGAATATTTAATTTCACTGTACAAAATCAACGCATATTGACGATTATTCAAAATCGAGGCGGCAGTACGAAATATTAAAATATAATAAGTATAACATTATCCAAAAGTAGTTTTATTCACAAAAGATATTTTCAATACCTCACAAGGAATATTAGCTTTAGAAATCTAACAACAAAAATGGTGGAAGGATAGTCTGACCCTTAAAATGACATAGGCTCAACTTTGGCTCAAGTACCGTTAATGATCGCTTTCCATTTATGCATCCATTCCAAGAATATCTTGTTAACTATTTCCATTTTTTTTTTTTGCTTAAATTGGTTTACTGATACACCTTCAAGCATTCTTTGAAAATTACAATACCGAACATAATTTAAAAAAAATGTAAAAACAGTCGATATTTTATTTTTATTTATAACTTTTATATTTAATCATATCATAATGCAACAGTACATAAAGCGAAAATTTTAAATGTAAAACACCTGGAAAAGTATACTTCGCGTACGCGAAAATACAAAATAATAACGCCACATGGATGTTGACGTGTTTAGGTGGTTGTGTTAGATTTGGTTAGCCGTATATATAATAAATTCGGTTTCGTACGGGATATAATTTCGTGCAGATCTGCCTGTATGATAGCATTACTAACCCAAAGCTGGGGTTAACCGCACACCGGGATAACTCGCGAACGGATTTGACTCGTATGTACAAACATACATGCATAGGTACCTCGTATGTAAGCATGTCGACGTATAAATTCTATATACATTTTATACTGTTAGATCTGAACGTCCAGCTACGAAACTGAATTCATTTTCCAAATATACAGCGTCGAGTATAAACACTAGTTCGCGTTGCCGTCAAGCTTTGGTGATTTGACAAATGACGTCACAGAGAATGGAAACAGCTGGGCGTACACCACGATATATTTCAACGTCGCCGGAACCTGAATTATCGCTTCTTTCCTCTTTTTTTCACTTTCTTAAGTAGTGCAGCATAATTCATGACATTACATCCCATCGTTAAGTTGATGCGAGGTAATATTTTCAACAAAAAATTTCGTAAAATGTCGGGAGAGTAGGCAGAGTTTTCCCATTTTCCGCGTCCATAAAAGAGTATATATGTTGTCGTGATTTTCCTTGAAATAAAATTAAGTACGACCGATAGAAGAATAAACAAGACGATTTACGACTTCAATGTTCTTATTTTACATCCATGTATGAACGTCATCGAGTTACTTAAAATGATTAACCTAATGTTCGATATATGTATGTACATACATACATACATATGTATTATATATAAAACTTCAGTGGCATAAAATTAGTGAAAGAATAATGCCAGAATATATGTACATACATGCATACATATGTACATACGTACATGTGCCACCTTGAGAATTGCCAAGTGTTTTCAAACAAAACAGGGGCGTTCAAACTTTTTTAATATTCGATAAGTATTGCAACTTTCTTTCTTAACATTGTGGTAACCGCTCGGATGCATTTTACAACACAAAAATTATAAAACTAACAAAGAAAACACATGGCGTGAACAATTTCCACCTTCTATATACTTCCACCTCCAACTAATCGATTGGCTGGAGACACAGGACATTGTTTAATATCGACTTTTTTTTATTATTCAACGTTTCCTTGATCTGAAATTCACGTTTTTCACTCCAACCTAATGTACATAAATGTATGTATGTATGTATATTAGGGTTTCTAGCCCGGGTCGACCCGGGACAGACTTCAAGGAATTTTTGTTATCCCGTGTCCCGGGAATTCTTACCTCGAATCGGGAATTGGATTTAAAAAAATCTTGAAAATATACAACATTTTCACGTCTGCACGAAAGGAAATAATAAATCAAATACACAAAGAATTGTAAAATATTCTCAAAGGTTTGTTGTTTAGCACTAAGTACAGTGCATTCCCCGAGCGTGGAAGTTTTATGAGCATAATGGTTCTGTGCGTTTGGCCAAAATCGTTTCTTGTAATTCTATTTTTGGAAAATCTCAATACCGAAGGTACCGATGAATAATTCCGAGAATTGAAAATTAAAATTATTGTCACGGATATTCCATTAGATCCGTCTTGTTGAAGCGTGTGGAATCTATTGTCGATTTGGGTATCACTTTTGATCCTCAGCTCACCTTTCACAACCATATCAAGAAAGTCGCTGACGTTTCCTTTCGTCGACTTGGATTTGTTTTGAAATATGCAAGATTATTCTCCAATCCTTTGTCTTCTCCCTTGCTTTTCAATTCGCTTGTGAGAAGTAAGCTAGAGTATAATGCGATTGTGTGGAATCCGCATGAAGCAAATTACTCTCTGATGATTGAGAAAGTGCAAAAAGCATTTCTTCGTTTCCTATATAGGAAAGAATATGGGTATTACCCATATCTCTACCCCACTCCTTTCCTTTTGGGCATGCTTGGGTATAATTCCCTTGAACTTCGGAGAAACTTCTCATTAATTCGTTTCGTTCTCCTGCTCTTACGTGGTAATACGTCATGCCCGTTGTTGCTGGAGCAGTTGGGACTTTATGTCCCTAATCACTATGTGCGTGGTAGACATCATCATTTGCTGGCTGTACCTCCTGCCCGCACAGTCCTTTTTCGAATGGCTCCTATTCCAAGAGCTATCCGACTTCTTAATGAAATCGTTGCTGCCGAGACTGAATGTGATATTTTCCACCTTAGTGAGCGTAAATTGTCGGAAATTATTCTAACCCATTTATCTGGTAGTCTGCGCTCATCTTTGTTTTCATGATTGATTGTGATTTATGAGTGAAATTTTGATTAACTCTCTTCCATTTGGGCCTTACAGGGATGTTTTGTATTTGTAGTTGTTTCTTACATATTTATTGAAACTGGCTGTAGGTGCAAGGCATTCCTTATGCTATATTTTATTTGATATTTTTACTTTATCTGTTATTATTAAATGCTATTTTTTATGTTTATGTATGGATGTATTTATGTTTATGTTTAATTGTTATTTTGTTTTTTTTATTTTTTGTGTTATATTTTTTGACCATTGTGGCGCTTTAGGAATTCCTGTTATGCCACAATGGTCTGTTTAAAATAAATAAATAAATAAAATCGAAGTAAGAGGAAGCCTGAAACTGATTTTTTTAACACAAATTTTAAATAATCCTAATTTCATACCGAACAAAACATTTTTGAGTGTAATAATAAAAGCGAATGTGTATCCTACGGTGAAACTATTATGAAGCGAGTATATCCTTTTTGTATTGACGATTCCACAATGGTAGAAACTCTTTTAGATTCGGATGAAGATGAAACAATTGTGGGTTTGACGATGAATGAATAATTAAATAAGGAGTTACCAAAGACAAATATACAAAATAACGTAAACAATTATATTGATGACCAAAATGAGCAATATGACAAAGTATGAAAACGATCGGATAAGAGGCAAATTTTTCCTGAATTGTAATCGTAAGTGAAACGTAAAGGAAGTTTGTAAAAATAACTTTGACTTTAAAAAAATAACCTCGACTTTAAAAAAGAAATTAAAATATACATGCTGATAGGAGAAAAAACCGATAGTTAAAAAAAAATATTTTTCGTCCCTTTTAACAATAAAACCAATTTCGACCGAAACTGAAAGAGTTTTTTACATTGCTGGACATATTTTTACCAAATCTAGAAATTGGCTCATAATATCCTCATTTAAATATTTTAGTATTCTTAAGAAGCAAATAAGTTTACTTTCATAATTTTTTTCATTTTTTCCAGTTAATAGATGTATTATATATGCATTGTTTACTTTTTTATATTTTGTAAATAAATAAATATTTTTTTTATTAATAAAAAATATATTAAATTGAAAAAAAATATATTTTTTTACATGTATCCCGGAAACGATCCCGAGCTCCATCGCGTGTCCTGGGAATTGAAAAAGTCCGGGAAATCAAAAACCTTAATGTCCATATATCAAAACTTTCCCACTGATTTTACAATAATAGTAGTTTTTTTCTACGAAAGAGAACGAGCAATAGAAAAAAGCTAAACAACAAATACTTGAAATGACAAGAATTTATGTACGTTCAAATTTTTATGTAATTAATTATTTTATTTTATTTTTTAATTCACATTTTACCATGATGGCATTACGAGATGCCCCTGAGTGACACCTATGTTATTAAACTTGTAAATATATAAATTTGAAATCATATTCCACGAATTTCATATCATATTGCAATAGTTGTGACAGATAACACTATTCAACAAACGACAATTTTTTTTTGGTTCAGAGACGAGATATGACTTTTCTTATAGATCTATGCCCACTGAACACGAATCTTGTAATAAAAAATGTTGATTGGCTCGAGATTTGGAGATATATGTGTTTTTTTAAATCGCGCAATTTTTCTATATCTTGGTATTGTTCGGTCGATGTCTCAAAATCTGTTGATAACTGGCTTACCTCAATAAAATAAACGAATTTTTGTTATTAATCCACAAGAATAATAATTAATTAATAATAATTAATTCTCATATAAAGACAATTTAATATATTATCCCTATTAATTCAATTCAGATTCGTGTAAATACGAGTAAATACTAGTACGAGCTTCTATTTCGCAATTTTACCTATTTAAAATTCAGCACACTTCCAATTATCCCTTTAAAATGAAAAAATAGTGTGGCCAGAACACTATCCCAATAAACATGTTTAAATAGAAAATACTTAATATAAAATAGTACTAACAGTGGGAAAACATCCCAAGTGAAAATACGTACTTTTGACTTTTGATTTGAACTGGACGACTACGTAGAGAGATCTAAAAGCTGAAAAGTACTACAAATGAAAGATAAAATACCCGACTATAGATTCCAATATTCATTTTAAACAGGAAATAGACAGATTTTGAGACATCGACCGAATAACACCAAGATATAGAAAAATCGCGTGATTTAAAAAACACAAATTTTATGAGGAACCGTTTCAACAACTCAATCAATTAAATTGGCAAACTTTGAATAGAAACGATCGACTTTGAGTCATAAATATCCATATCTGACCAGCATCACTGCAGAAATACTCCGAATAAATTCTTTTCAATCGAAGTTCTCTTAGAATCTTAGAAAGCGGAAACCTCTCGCCCATGAACTGTTGACTATAAATATCGTTATAAAAGTATTTTGATGATTTTTTTAATTTGAAAAGATCTGTTTTGATATTTAATCATGAAACAATTTATATCAAACTTAACTTATATACCTATGCATATACATACATATGTTGCGTAGGGGTGGGTGGAGGATCCAAATAAAAGGCCAAAGTCGCTTCACAGCATTTATTGGGTGATTAAGGAGATACACGCACAGCCAGTGGTCCATCCAGAATGTCTTCATATGGCCTAAATACCTGCTTATAAAGGGCAGGTCACTCATTGCATCTTCCTCGACGCGTTTGTTTACCTATTGTTATAGTCACGTACCAGATACGCAATCCCACGGTCTCGGCATTCAGTCCCGCGCTTTTGTACTGTCAGTTCTGATAACTCTAGCGGGAAGTTACCCGATGCCGTTACCGACCACTAAGTCAATTCTGGGGTCTTCATTGTTAGCCGACTTAGACCGGGAGATAGTCCTCGAAAACCAATTAAAACGGTGGCTCATTTTAGCATAAGCTATACATATATACGTATTTCCAAATTCACCCGGGAAGACATATGTACATATGCAAATGTGTTCGCTAACTATTTCATAAACATAATATAATTACATATTACGTTTCATATATTATATTATGAGTCTCAAATATCGATAAAACAAAATATATCATAGCAAATATACGATTACATTTCTGAGAATTTGGAACAAAGCTTAGGGTTCACCGGCGCCAATTAGAGGAAAACGTGAACGCGCTGAACAATGGACGCTATAAATATAGCCGGGAAATTGTGTAGCGTATAGGGCATGCCCAGAGTTTCCGTTCGGAAAAACTCCACTGGGCTCTGGCGTCGCGACGCCAAATAAATTTCTCGCGAGTTTTCCCATTAAACGGCGTTCTAACGTCCTTGACATAAAACACTCGGATATTTGTCATAGCCGCTATCCTCCCCATTCTACTGCCCCATGAATCCGCCCATGCCATTTTCCTATTCAGATCGTAAGTTTTATTGTTCCGCAGCATCCTTAATAAACATCGACCACCCACTTCCATCTCGAATCAGAATTTATGAAAATACTGCACACTTTTATTCATCCATTCATCCTTCCTAACCTAAAAAGGCTCGGGGTTCGACTCTCATACTTCGACTCAACTTTTTCAGATGCTAATGTTCCAGTTTGAGAATCTTGACACAAAACTACTAACTTAGTCTGAATCGTTCCAGTAAAGAGAGGTAATGGTTTTATAACAAGGGTATCCAATATATAATTTCGAAAGAGACTTTGTATGTAAGGCAGCGGTTTCCAAAATTTATGCTACTACGCCTCCCTAAAAAAAATTTTTTTTTTCCGCGCCTCCCTACCTTTTATTTTTTAATAGATATAATAATATAGACACGTTTTAAATAATAAACCTTTATTACTAATTAAACTACATCTAACAAATCAAAATTTAATGCGAAGGGTGTTGTTATTTATTGGCTCAAAGTTTATCAAATCTTGAGGACAATATGGAGAGTGCCACTCGGAACTCCTTTTCGACTATTAACCTGGCTCGATATTTGGTTTTCATTGCAGCTAGTGCCGAAAAGCCCGTTTCGCATAAATAAGACGTTACAAACGGTAGAAGTATTTGCATTGTTTTGCAATACAAAGATTCATACTCTCCACTAAGATTCATCCAAAATTTAATTATGGTTTAATTTTGAAACTTTTGTTTTAGTGAGCTATCGCATGATAATTCTATCAACTTTTCTTTTTCGATGGTTGTCAGCTCGAATTCGTCTTCTTCATTGTAGTAAAATGGATTCTGTATCCACAAAAATTTTGAGAAATCAAGGTCTTTGAAATAATTGGAAAAATGCAACACTAAACCATCCAAGTGGTCAATAAAAAGATTTTTACTTGCTTTAATATTGGCTGTGGCCCAGAAATCTTTGGAAAGTGAAAGCATATCCAACTCATTATTTTGTAAATTTGATTTCCATAACTTCAACTTTTTAATGAAAGCTTTTACTTTGTCTTTTTGAACAAGTGGATATATTTGTGATCCCTGCATTGATTTATTTAAACCGCTCAATTTTCCAAAAATTTCAAACAAATAGGCAAGTTTAACTTAAGTTTTATTTATTTGTAGATATTATGGTATGAAAATTATTTTTTTACTAAAATGTTTTGGCGCCTCCCCTGGCAATAGTCTGCGCCTCCCCAGGGAGGCGCGCCTCCCAGTTTGGAAACCGCTGATGTAAGATTTAGGTAGTGTTATCTGTGATGTTATCGAAAAAATCTAATTTTCAACGACGACGATATCGATTTCGATTCCGTTTTCGACTTCGATTCCATTTTCGCTTCTGATTTCGATTTCGATTCCGATTCCGATTTCCGATCGCGATTTCAGTTCCGGGTCCGGATTCCTTTTTTATTCCCGGTTCTAGATTCCTTTTTTGTCCGGGTTCCGGATTCCCTTATCTAATATATAATTTCTAAAGAGAATTTGTATGTAAGTATGTATATATGTAAGCAACTTTGGTTGGGAACTTCGTAAACAAAACAAAGTTTCTCTGACGACAATTCAATTGGTTGAATGTTTTTTTTTTCGATTCAAATAAATCAAAAAAAAAAACAAATAAATATTTACAATTAAATTCGCCATGTTTAACGTCTTGAACTCTGAAAGCCACTATAGTGGCTTTCGGATATTCGGCTGCCAGCTCTGAAAGCCAGTATAGTGGCTTTGTTAAGCGGCTACTTTGGAGCTTTATTTTTAATATTCATTGGCAAATTTTTGAAGGTTTTATTTTACAATAGTGTACTTAAAGGATACGAGATGCTAGAAAATGTATAAATAGGATAATTAGAGTAAAGGGCTAGCGTATATATTGTTTCTAAGAATATTTGCATTCTTTACCTGCTTCTACATTTGAGTGCGCCGTTTTATTTGGGCAGTCGGTATCGATACATTGTGCTCTAAGAAGCTATTTTCGGTGGGGTGACCATAATTTTACATAATGATAAAAACGCGAAATATATTTTGCACCATGAATCAATTTAATAAAAGTTCTACGGAATATACATATGATGTGATAACGACGTGCTCGGTAATATTAGTGCATATGGTGAAATAATAAATACAAGTGTTTTTGCTCCGAAAGCCATTATAGTGGCTTTCGGATATGCAGCTGCCAGCTCGGAAAGCCAGTATAGTGGCTTTGTTAAGCGGCAACTTTGAAGCTTCATTCTTAATGTTTAACGGCAAATTTTTGAAGGTTTTATTTTACAATAGGGCACGTAAAAGATAAGAGATTCTAGAAAAAGTATAAATAGGATAATTACAGTAAAGGACTAGCGTCTATATTGTTTCTAAGAATATTTGCATTCTTTACCTGCTTCTTACACTCGAGTGCGCTGTTTTACTTGGACAGTTGGTCTCGGTACATTGTACGCTAAAGAACTATTTTCGGTGTGGTAACCGTAATTTTACGAAGTGAAAAAAACGCGAAATATATTTTGAACCATGAATCAATTTAATAAAAGTTCTACGGAATATAGTGATAACGACGTGCTCGGTAATACTAGTGCATATGGTGAAATAATAAATACAAGTGTTGGAAACATTGAAAGTTCGGTGAATGATACTTTCGATAACATAGAAGACTTCCAAAATGATTGTGATAGTGATGATGACTATTTTGTATTTGATAATGTTGAAAATTTTGCAAATAATTCAGTGTTAAATTGTAGCGATTCAGACAGTGGAAGTGACATTCAACCTCAACCAAGTAAAAAAAGGCGCTATGTTGATACTGAAAGTGATAGTGAAGATGATAATAGAGATAAAAACAGTGATAATTGGTCGATTTTAAGTGATAATATTTTTCAACCGAAAATTTTTAATTTTTCAATTGGGCGTCAAAGAGTCGGTCCTAATATTCCACCAAATTGTGATGAACCACTCGATTTTTTTAAATTATTTTTTACGGATGAGCTGATAAGCTCCATAGTGAATAATACGAATGATTTCGCGAAACTTAAGACTAATACTCAATTGCCGAAACATTCCATATGGCACTCTTGGATAGACACATATGAAAAATAATTTCTAGCTTTTTTGGGAGTAATTTTAAATATGGGAGTGAGACCACATCCAAATCTCCAAGATTATTTTTCAACTTCATTCACTGCTTACACGCCTTTTTTTAGGAGTGTCTTTAAAAGAGATCGTTTCCTACAAATATTTTGGATGTTACATCTCAAAAATAATAATACAGAGCACAACGGAACGCTTGAGGGTAGGCTTGAAAAAATTAATGGGTTTATGAATCATTTAGATGCTAAATGCAGACAATTAATGATACCGTGCAGAGAGATAGTGGTCGATGAGTCCGTCGTGAATTTCAAAGGCAAGATTTGTTTTATGACGTATAACCCAAACAAACCAAATAAATGGGGTATTAGAATATATATTTTAGCGGATTCGGGATCGGGATATATTTATTCTCTTATCCCATATTATGGTTCTTTAACCACTAATAAATTAATTAGACCTGATCTCACATTCACATCAAGGATAGTGCTACATTTATATAATAATTTATTAACTTCTATTCCGGGAGCTGAGGGCTATCATATGTTTACTGATCGATTTTACACAAATCTTCAATTGGGCGAAGAATTCATTAAATTAAAAGCCCACTTAACCGGTACTATTATGAGTAATAGAAAAAATATTCCGCTAGAAATAAAAAAACCAAAACTAAAGCCAGGGGAAACTATAACATTTGTAAAAAATAATCAATTGCTTCTTGCCTGGAAAGACAAGCGAGTTGTGACTCTTTACACTAATTTTTTTTCTAATGATAGTAAAATTGTCAAAAGAATAATTCGAGGTGGAGAAGAAGAAACAATTAAAAAACCAGAAATGGTATTAAATTATACCAAATTTATGGGAGGTGTGGATACTGCCGACCAGTATACTGCCGCCTACCCATTTTTGAGAAAAACTTTGAAGTGGTGGCGAAAACTATTTTTTTGGGGATTGGAAGTGTCTGTTGTAAATTCTTATATATTGTATAAATTAAAACAAAGAGAGCTTAATAAAAAACCAATGTCGCATCTTGAATTTGTTGACAAATTTATTCTTCAATTGGTTGGAGATCATAGAGGAGGGTTGGAATATACAAAAGAAAGACACTCTGTCGATCCAGAACAACGATTAAATGGAAAATTACACGTTCTTATAGGCCACGAAGAAAAAAAATATCGTGATTGTGTAGTGTGCTCTGACAGAGAACAACGAAAAAGGACGTTATATTTTTGTAAAACTTGTGAACTAAAACCGGCTATGTGCGTAGGAAATTGTTTTGAGAAATATCACACGTTAAAAATATATAAATGAAAATAAACATGTATTAAAAATAAATATATTTAAGTGACATTAAACAAACTATATAATAATTGTGCTAATATTAATTTTAAAAAAAAGTTTGAAAAGTGTAAAAAAAAATTGTGATCACAAACACCGTGTATCTGTTGAAGCTAATCTTTTCGCCTTTGCCCGCCTTCTGGGATGATCCAGCTTTTTTTTTCGATGTCTTCTACAAGTAAGTAACGAATAGAAAATGTGATTTTAACTAACAGTTAACAAACTAACCAATAGACACTTTATGAGGGTGGGTACGCATTAAAATACAATGAGTAAACAGACAATAGCTCTGCATCCTTGGACCCAAACTGGCTAACGAACTATAGGGTAGGTATAAAAATATTTCTACAGGCATATTTTAAAAGTTTCTAGTAATAAAACTCATTTATTATACAAAACTACTGTCATAAATAATACAAGTAATGTAAAACTCATAATTTAGTTCGATTTGGTAATTATGTTGGTTTGAAATAATTGAATTTAGTGACTATATTCGAAAAATGTAATCCCAAATAAACATCATGTTATTATGGTTACAATTAGACACAAACAGATAGTCCCAAAATAACTGAGCATAATATTTAGTTTTTATCTAAAAAAAAAAATTGCCTATTTTTGGATAAAATGAAGTCACCAATTTGATATTCGACATAAATTAATAATATGAACAACTAAAATTAAAAAAAAAAAAAAAAAAAAAAATTCCATCCCAGAGTAGACTAGTGGTGAAGAGAAATTCCATTAAGAGTGCAAAGTGTTAAGCTGTTTATATTACAAATACTGAGCGAGGCCGAGTAAAACAACTAGTACTGAATAAAGCCACATTTTTTTCTCAATATATATATTTGTAGGTATTTTGCGAACACACACAAATGTATATATATATATATTTTAGAATTGCTCTTTATACCAATGTAAATGTTTGAATTGTGCTTTTATGTGAATATAAATATACAGCATAAGACAACAAAAACGACGAATAAAGGTTCGTTCATACCTGTACAGCTCCAGCCGCCAACTGCACGTAAGCCGCAGTACGAAAATTATTCTTTATTACATTCTAAATGGACACATTCATATGTTCTGTAATGTCCATGTAACCGGCACGATCTATTCATATTACACAGCAGTACATATCACCGAAACGTATCATGCGGAATCCGGTTTTCTTTGCCTACTGTGAAAATATTCACACATGGCGTCACGTCATAGTGGCGAATACACCCGTACTTACGAAAATATTGCCACGTGCATATGAATACTTTTGGAAACGTCTTGTTGTGACGATAAGATGTAAGCAATATTGCGCCGTATCGTCGCGCTCTTTAATGTATATGTAAGCCGATTTAGCCTTGTACCCGTCCTAAACAAGTATAAGCGTGCCGTAAACGGACGGTGCTGTATAGTATAAATATAAGTCATATTTTCCGTGCTGTGTTGTGCTTAACTGTTATATATGATGGATTATATAAATTGACCTAAATATGTAGAATTGTAAAAGTGTGATTAGTACAAAAGTATACGCATTTTACATATAGTTACATACATACATACATTCAAATCTCATATTCAGTAGGCTACACGCTTTACGCTTACCAGAATGGTTAAAAGCATGTCATCGCGCACATGATAAAGTGTCCTTGTACCATCGAAATTAATTAATCAATCTAGGGCCTTTATATTTTAAGGTTTATTCGCGTCATCGGCGCAGGACTACATCAAATCCGATGCTCACCTTAATGGGACATTGATTGCTGCCTACATCCACTCTTGAAACTCCCCGCCACCTTTTAATTACGATGATTATCTCATATTACCGATGGTTGAACCAGACCAATTTGTCATCCTCATTATTAAAAAATATATATATTTATAATGTGAATCATCCCTTTTGATACCGACAATTCCATACTTTTTCCAGGAAGGAGAAAAAGGAAATAAAAAGTGTCGTGCGTGGCTTGCCGAAATTGCCGGAGGCTGACATTAAAGATGATATCGTCATACAGGAATTCCCAGTATCCAAAGTCATTCACATGAAGACGAAGGAGCCTAGGAGCAACGACACTGAGCTATACTTGTTCGAGCCATCTGTATCCGCAAATAAGATAAAGGAAATCCGGTACATCTGCTACACTAAGGTCAGTGGCGTTAAGTACATAAATCACAAAATTTTACTCAATGTTTCAGATGCATAGAATACGGACACGCGTCAAAAAATTGTAATCGGCAGGCCAAGTGCGTCAAATGCGCCGGCGCCCACCTCACAGCACAATGCAGTCAAGAGATAGTTACCCCTGCTGTCTGCTCAGGCTGTTCAGGATCTCACCCCGTTAACTTCAAAGACTGTCCGAAAATACAGAGCTATCTGAAAATGCTGGAATCGAGGAATAATCGAGCACCGATTGTCAAAGCCAACCCCTGGAAAATCCCAGTGGTGCAGTCAACACAAAATATCCCGTTCGTTAATGATCATAACTTCCCAAAGCTACCCCCAAAAACATCATCAATCCCAAAAAAATATCCCCAAAAAACCTCATCAACCAACCATTCCCAACATTAGACCTAATTTCCATGGCGTCTATGGCGAAGATGTTGAAGATCCTCCAGGAGATTCCTGCCAAAGCCAGCGGTTGCACCGACAAACTACAGCGGGCACTCATGCTTGTCGAATATCTCGATATCTTCGATTAACGGGAGGCGCCTGAACATTCTAGCTTGGAATGCTCATGGACTTAAGAATAAGATTGACGAACTAGAGTCGGCGATCGGTGAGTACTGTGTTGACATAGTTCTAATCTCCGAGACCTTCTTAAAAACTCATATCAGTATTAACTAAGGCTTCCAATCCTGGGATCCCGGTGTTTTCTGGTACCGTGAATCCCGGTGCTGAAACTAGGCTGAATACCGGGAACAGCATGGAGGGGGAGTTGCCATTTTTATATAATAAAATCCTCAATTAAACATTGTCGCGTAATAACTCCGCCAAAAAACCCAGCGCTTTCGCTTTAGCAACGAAATTAGCTAAAGCGATTTTCATGACAAAAAACTCGATTCCTCCATTAAATGATGGAGGAATCACAGTGACGCGTGATTGCGACAAAGCAAAACTCTTTCTTTCCAAAAACATCACACACTCACACAACATTACAATCACATACCAATGTATAATAAAGTCAACCGGTCCATTAAAATCATCACAAAAACTCCCACTAACAGTACTAAAAATATAAAATTGGTGCATCCGTGTGAAATCCAAAATATAATACGTAATTTAAAAAATAAAAAGGCTCCTGGGCGAGATTCAATAGATAACATCATAATCAAACAACTTCCATTTAAAGCCCTAGTATTATTATCTAAAATATTCAACGCATGTTTACTCAGCGGGTATTTCCCAGAATACTAGAAAAAAGCTAACGTAATTCCCATACCTAACCCCGCCAAAAGCCCAAAAACCCGGCCAATTATCGACCCATTAACTTTGCACGCTTTCCAAAATTCTAGAAAATATAATCTACACTCGTTTACACAAAGTCGTAAATAAGAAATTAGTAAATGAACAATTTAGATTTCGCACTGGACATTAAAGACCCAACAACTAACAAGACTAACTGAACACGTGACGAAAACCTTTAATATGAAGAGAAGTACCGGAATGGTATGTCTCGACATACCGGAATGGTATGTCTCGAGTAACGTTCGATAAAAGAATGAGATGGGCGCCTCATATTGAGAGAGCGAAATGCAAGGCGATGCGGGGTATATCCTCAATATACTAAATATTTAATCGCCATAGTTTTTTATCAACTCAAAATAAAATAAAATCATATCGCGCGCTCATATTACCAATATTAACATATGCTTCACCTGTATGGAATAACACCTCGCATACTAACCTTTCCAAGCTCCAAATAATACAAAATAAATCCCTAAAAATAATTTATAATACACCCTAACTAACTAGAAAAAACTGCATGCAATAAATAATATTCCGTTTGTTACAGACATTACTAACAAACTAACCAGTATATTCTATGACAGAATCACTAATAACCATACTAACACACTTGTGAAGAGTATCGGTGATTACAACAAAATGTCTATACCCTTCAGGTATTAACACAGATTACCTAAACACAATCTGCTTTAGGTCATCGACTTTAGAGAGTCTTTAATTAATATTATGTATTAAATGTTTTATGAGCATTTATAAGAATTGTAAATAGGTTTTTGAGCTCTTTTTCCTATTATGCTGTACATTAACATTAGAATAATATAATACTACTACTGTCTAGGGCTTCGCCCCCCTTAGTTAATGCCTATTAGGGCTTGCGCCCCATGAGGCTGGGCCCCCCGGGCCCCCTTCGGGGCCCCACGGGGCTGCGCCCCTTGTGGCGCCCCCTTTTGAGCCCCATGGGGCTGCGCCCCATGAGGCTGGGCCCCCCGGGCCCCCTTCGGGGCCCCACGGGGCTGCGCCCCATGTGGCGCCCCCTTTTGAGCCCCATGGGGCTGCGCCCCATGAGGCTGGGCCCCCCTGGGGCCCCACGGGGCTGCGCCCCTTGTGGCGCCCCCTTTTGAGCCCCATGGGGCTGCGCCCCATGAGGCTGGGCCCCCCGGGCCCCCTTCGGGGCCCCACGGGGCTGCGTCCCTTGTGGCGCCCCCTTTTGAGCCCCATGGGGCTGCGCCCCATGAGGCTGGGCCCCACGGGGCTGCGCCCCTTGTGGCGCCCCCTTTTGAGCCCCATGGGGCTGCGCCCCATGAGGCTGGGGCCCCACGGGGCTGCGCCCCTTGTGGCGCCCCTGGCGGGGCCCCATGAAGCTACTCGCCTTGCGCCCCCGCGGGGGTGAATCCATTGAAACGAAAAAAACAAATCGGCGCCCATGGATCGAAAAAAAAAAAATCGAATCACGTGTTCGATGACGTCACCGATCTACGGACGACGACGACGACGAAAACGACGACCAAGGATACATACAAAGTCTCTTTCCAAATTATAGATTAGATGATTACTAGCAAAATTAAATTAAAATTGTAAAATAGAAAATGATCAGTAGATCAGTAGCAATTAAAATAGATATAATATGTATTGTGAACATAATTTAGTAATAATAAAAAGCATTTAAAAATCAAAATCAATCCCTTTTGATACTAGAATAAATTTCCTTGAAATCGAAATTCGAATACTCTTAATAACGTTTACCTACCAAATTTGTATGCTACTTTGTAAAAGTTGAAGTTCTCATAATTTATTTGAAAATTGCCATCAGGGTATGTGCGTCAGGCTCGTTTTACATACCTACATATATAAAATGAATATACGGAGCTCTTGCTCCACATTCGTCTTCAATCTTGCGGGATGAATTTCCGCTATTTTAACGACCGCTATAAAAGCTCTAATAACTATAATATTGTCGATAAAGTGCAGGATAATCGCGCGCTTAAATAAAAAAAATACAGCGCTGATTTATGCGAGACGCGGTCGCTTTATCGCTCGGTTATAACCAACCTTTTTTCATCCAGCACTCGCGTAAAATTACCGACTCTATATTATGCCACGCGTAATAAAAGGGTGTTTTTTACTTTTTTCTTTTCATAAAATTGAGCCGAGCACAACTTTTACAATGCCGTAAAGCAACGCGGCCGAAATGCTTAATATTCGATTTTCACGGAATCTTTGTTCTTGTGCTGAACGAACGCAGCAACTTGATGGACCATCAAACGGGTCGAAATTAGACACTGGATTATCGATCTTTTGGCTCATTAGCCATCTCCTTCGAATCTCTTTACCCTTAGGCGAGATAAAATTAATTAATAGGCTGCGGTTCATTTATAATAACCGTAATAAAGGTATTGATGTCGCTAGCTATGAAACCGTCCAATTTATGTTTATCAAACCAGCACAACACAACGCCTATCATAATATGTAATATTATATATAATAGTTAAATTTACATCCATGGATTTTTAATGTTTTTTAAGTCAAAATTAAATTATAATCAATATCAAAACTGTTTTTGCCCATAATTATCTTCCGGCAGTGTGGAAAATTTAAGCGGATGTTACAAAATAAAATTAAAGTCAGAGCCCTTTTGCACGACATAAAATACAGCTTCTGGCACAGCGGAAAACTGAAATAAACTGTAAATAGTAAATAGTAAACTATAAATATGAATAAAATAAAAATTAACAAAGGTCTGCATTTAAATGGTCAATTACTAATTCCCTTTTTGGTCAGTACATTTAATAAGTTGTCAGTGATATATCAAAATGGTACTAGAAATTAGTCTGTAGTAAATATTTTATAAACGGGTTAGTATTTCATTAAATAGTCAGTAATTCAAAAAAAGAACACTCGCATAAACAGTTTGATAGTGTGTCTGTAAGATAATTGGAAAACATGAAAACAAAAATACAAGTGAAGTACGATTTCAAAATTCCTGTAAAATATACATGAAGTATTTTCAAAGAAGGACCTAACGATAAAAAATAAGATGCTAATATAATTATTTGACAATATCGAAAAGGAAACATGTACAGAAATAACATACTAGTCTCGATCAAGTAAAACAGTTGAATTTGGACCATATTGAGATTCCAGAATCAGAGAATTCTGCATATCTTACGATGTTGATATTGTTTTTTGCTGACCGTTTCTTGTTTTTTACTGACCACTTTTATGAAATCTTACTGACTGTTTTTATTTACTTACTAAAAATTAAAGTATATTGCCACTGACCAAAAAACTAGTTCCCATTAACAATCATATAACTAAAGAATGTTATGAATAATAAATCGTTTCATAATAAAAGTAATATAAAATATTCCTGTATCACCAATGCATAATATACATACGTATATGTGCATACGTAATCTAGGGTTTCTACATAATTTCTCTGATTTAAATTCCCCGTGTTCGGGACAAATGTTTGATATAAAAAAAAAAATTTCACTTAAACTTATTTTTTGTTTATATAAAACTAGTTTTTTTACCCGGCTTCGCTCAGTATTTGTAATATAAACAGCTTAAACATGGCGAATCTAATAGTAAATATTCATTTGTTTTTTATTAAATTTATTTAATAATAACTTTTTATTCCAGGCGATAGGGAGAATAGTGCAATCGCCAATATAAATAATATATAGATAATAACATTATTGAAAAATAATAATAATAAAAAATAATAATAAGAACAATCAATCAATATTTGAATCGAATATAAATAATATTCAACCAATCGAATCGTCATAGAAACTGACTTGTTTTCGATTCCCAACTAACAATACTTACAAAGTCTCTTTCAAAATTACATATGTATATAAGATTTATTTTTTTACAAAATAGTATAAAAATTAAATGATTTATCTATTAATTTGAAAAAATGAGAATCTGGAAGCCTATTTTTAGATTTGGCAAAAATATCAAATAATAAGACACTGAAAAAACTTATTCAGTGTCTGTCGAATTTGGTTTTATTGTTAAAAAGGACGAAAATAATCTGTTTTTTCTCCTATCAGCATGTATACTTTCATTAATTTTTTAAAGTCGAGACTTAATTTACGTCATTTTGTAGATTTGTCTTTGATAACTCCTGATTTCTAAAAAATATTTGTTTGAAATATTTTTTATATTATATTTATATTATATTCAGTCCGATTCAGTTAGTGGTTTGGGAGATAATTTAATTCAAAAACTTAAAAAAAAGGGGACACCTACATATACGGGCATGTACAATTTCCGGTCAACTTAAAAATTTGAAAAAAAATTACGTCGTATCGATAAGAATTTCAATAACCGATACTAATAATTTTCAGTTCGATAGGACTAACAGTGTTCAAAAAATCCCCAAAATACACAATCACACATTTTTTCTAGATCATGAAAACGTGATCAGTCATCGATTCTGAGTTTGAATCAGTCAAAATCTCGAGTTCGCATTTTCGCATGATCACAAAACTTCATCTATTGTTACTACGTACATACATAGATAAAGTAAAAAAAATTACGTGTCGTCGCTTATAACGTTCACTATGAGTGAATCTATCAAAGAACAAGATTATTTTCCAGACTTCGCCAGATCGATCGCGTTTAAATTTTAAATTTACCGGTCAGTTCGGTCGGAAAGCTCGACGTTGACCGCAATAACTTCCGACATTAATTCACAAAAACTAGGGAAAAATATGAGCGACCGTGTAATTTATCACGAACCGTCGACCATCAATCACGCAATTTTTTTTCGCCACCATCGACCCCCATTGGCAAATTTCATAGAAGAAAACTCTACTCTCGAGCATTCATTAAAAACATATTACAGGTCGTTTAATTAAAAACACCTGACGATAACCCCAAAGTAGCGAAGCAATAAAATTTTCCCGATATTTAATAAAAGAGATTTCCATGTTAAAATACCTAAATAGTCTGAATCATAGAAACGTGACTTTTTGGAAGGAGTTGGAGTCGATGAAAATTCGAGAGAATCTATGTAACTTCAATTTTGCAATTAAATCGCATTTATTTTTTTACTTAATAATATTTGTACTTGAATATTAAATTACTTACTATAATATAATTAATAGTGACTCACCAACACCCAAGTACATACATATATCTTAGACGCAGTATCAGTATCTTTTTCTTTTTAGGTCAAATCGAAGAAAGATTGATATTATACGCCTGATATTCTACAAATTCGTTACACCACGTGCGTACATTTTAATAATTTCATACGTACGTACATACATACATATGTATTCATTAATAAACAATACAAACTATTGAAATAAAGATAAATTTAATTAAAAGTTAATGATTTACATCAGCCCACTTCATACATATGTACATACATATAGGCCGGAGCGAAAAATGCGAATTTCGCATTTTCATCTATAGACATGGAAAGCTTTCGTCGTATCAAGAGAATGCTAAATAAAAAAAATTCGGGTGTGGCCAACCAATGTATTTGAGGAATATAAGAAAGTAACAATACAAAATTCGATATTGAACCGTACAGACAGATTATGAAATATTATTAACTATGACAGCGGTACAAATTGAGCGCAAATGTATGGAAACTTGCACAAGACAAAAGTTCTATTTCCGGTAGCCGGATTTTGTTCACATTTTTTTTATACTTAAAATCACTATCAGTATAATACACATTAAATATCAAGAAAATAAAAATAATTTAATAGGTCAAAATAAAATAATGAAATATTGTTTAAAAAAAAAATACTACTTCCGGTTTACGAATTCTGACCAAAACGTTAGCAGCTCTAAGTTAGTACATAAAGAATACAAATATAAATTTTCAGCTTAATACGTTCAGGGGTGTGGACAGAATCCATGCGACAACATTTTTGACCTTTCTAAGAGGAAAGAATCCCACTTCTGGTTCATTAGATTTAGTGATTTTTTTTATTTTTAATTAAAATCACTATCTTTATTATACACAATAAATATCAAGAAGATTAAAATAATTAAAAAGGTTTTAAAGTTTTTTCGTGACGAGCACACATGTTTTTAAGGGATCGAACAAATAATAGAAGAAAAATCAAACAAGAGTAACCTGCCACTTCCGGTTGAGGGATGCTTACCGAATTTTGTACATAACTTGTTATTAAGCTTAAACTTGTATATATGAAATTTCAGTTCAATAAACTAAAAGGTTTCTGAGAAAAATATGAAAAACCTCGATTCTCTAGAGTAAAAGTACTACTTCCGGTTCAGATAAAAATATTTAAAAATTATAAGGTTATAAAGATTATTATTTCTACTACATGTAAAAAAATTTCAGTTCGATTCAGTTAGCGGTTTGGGAGATAATTGAATTCAAAAACTTAAAAAAAAGAAGACACCTACATATACATTGTATACATACATATAAGGGGAGATACCATTTTCGGTCAACTTAAAAATTTACGTCGTGGCGATAAGAATTTCAGTAACCGGTACTAAGTTTCAGTTTGATAGGACTAACGGTGTTCAAAAAATCCTCAAAATACACACAGACACACACACATTTTTTCTAGATTATAAAAAAGTGATCAGTAATCGAATATACATATATATATAAATATTAAAAAAACTAAACCAAATTGAGAAAAAAGGAGGTAAGTAAAAAAAAATCGAAATCAGAGTGGTGTTTTCTAACGATTCCACATCACTGGGTATTCGAAAAATATCTATACTATACGTCACAGGGACAACGCGGATGCGCTTTCTCTCAAATTGACAGTTGTTAATACGGCCCTTAATTTTGATCAAGAGCACGAATGCGTACACCAAAAGTAGCAATATCAGTTTTCTACTGACATGTAAAATATAAAATATTAAAAAGAAATATACTTGTGTATGCACATAAATATGTACATAGGTACACGTGTGTGATTTATACGAGACTAATTTAAAATTTCATTTTCGTATTCGGAATTGTTTTGATGTTGTAATTCTGGAAGCTATGGTATGGTAGCCGTGCGTGCGCATATGAAATTTATTACCACATCGTATTTGAGGCGGTCTCGTCCTTTTGTTAATATCGTCGTATGGATATACGTACAAATTATATTTCGTGGAATTTCGTACTTTCCTCATAATGAGGTATCGCGATGATTTCGAAACGGCACGATTTGTAGTTTAATTTGCGAGTTAGACGTGACCGCAAGCCAAATATTACCGCCTCTCTTGAGTAGTCTAAGACATACCCTTCTGTCAAATCGCGGTCGAAGCGTTGACAAGTGACAAATTTTCAATATTCCCAGCATAATTAATTTGTGACAAGAAACAATTCAACAAAAATAATATTACGTATACTAAAAAGAGCCGCCGAGTAATTGCGACCGGATTAGGCCGGGTAGCGTCCTGAGAGACCGTGTGACCGGTATAAGTGGTTTCAAGGATTAGCGACAGGCCAAGTGCAAGTAAGCTAAACAATGGCGACCGAGTTGGCTGTTATTAATCCTTTCTCAGAATTGACCTGTACCGTGAGACCGAACGTCGTGGGAAGACATATCCGTACGTGACCATAACAATAGGTAAACAAATTAGACGTCGAAGATGTCCTGAGAGATCTATCCCTCATAAGGCGATACTTAGGCGATATCAATTCATTCTGGACTGAGCACTGCCAGTGCGTTTTACTTGGATCCTCCACCAACCCCTACGCAACAATAATTAAAAACACCGCATATTGAGATTTATACATACCTCTAAACAAATTAAACTGGTATACATACCTACATACATACATACCTCTAAACAAATTAAACTGGTATATACATAAGTCTTCGCTTGGCATTGCTTTAGTATGAAATGATTTAAAAACACATGAGCAGTTATATTTAATATATTTGTTTTTAACTCTTCTTATATTCCTCAAATACAAAAATAAAGTCGTGGGTTAGTGACATTATATTATTCGTTATAATTGAAATTGGCCAATTCTCAGTTTTCAAGTTCAATTTTCAGTACATAATTTAATTTCTTGCACTGTGTGACAATGCCTTCATTATGGATTAAAATAATTTCTCCTTACCTTTTACATTTATGATTTTGAATGACTTCCATCATACATGCATACATACATATAACATTTCTGTGTTAAAATGGAAATCTTTTAATGAGTTACAAGCCAGTGTACATATGTATTTATGTAGTAGTAGTATTAACAATACACATGTAGACAAAGATACGTATAATAATAACGATACCTTGAAATTACAAATTTCACACAAATATATTAAAAACTGTTGAATTAGCAAGGAAATCTACTTACTACTAGGAAACAGAATTTTCCATGCGAAACCAAAATCGCTTTTCCAATTACAGTACAGCTTCGTTAAAACGAACCCGGAGGGACCGACTAAAATGCCTCGTAATATTCGTTGATCATATTTTTTCACTTGATCTAAAATTGGCTAGTGCATGATTCTTTGAAATATATAAATATCTTTAATAATTTATAAAAATATGTATACATATGTATATAAAAAAAGGTTATTGAATCTAAGAATAATTAACAAAATTCACCATTTCCAAACATTAAAATAGCTATTTTTACATGTTTTCAACTGAAATGTTCAGATTTTCATTCATTGAAAATATTACGGTTCTTTTATAATAGTAAATGAGTATGTACAAGTTCCAGGTAGAGAAAGAAGTGTCTGATGAAAAGCACCCTTATGTAAAAAAGAAACGGGTCGGTTCCTTCTACTCCGAAGCGTTCACCCTTTTTATGAAAATTCCTTCATTTTAATTTTGATTCTTTAAAAAAATCACACCCCCATATTCTATATGTGTATGTATATTTTCATAGATGTGTGAGGAAAATAATTTAAAAAAAATAAAAATTTCACACGAAACTCACGCACAATTCTTTCATTTCGGCATAAAGACCAGTAATCACCTATGCAAATTTTATTCGCAATAGAATTTCTCCGAATGAAAAGCGATACGATCGCATAAATGTATTTTCACACGTGGATGAAAAGGAAGTCGAAATATTAATTTATTGTAAAAAACACGAACGTATGAACAATGTTAAAATTTGCCTCGAAAATAAAATATGTCAATGTAGTAAAAAAACGCCAAAATTAATTAAATAGTCATTAAGATACACGATTTAATTTAATTTAATTTGTATTTTATTTTATTATACACATATACCAAGAAACCCTAACAGTTAAACCCTAATGCGCCTTCCTGGCCAATTACAAACAATGCAACATTTTTATTACAGAAGTCGTTGAATCACGAGACACCGAAAACTCAAAATTAACGAAACAACTATGAATCTACTAGTACATAAATTTGATTGTACATTAATCATACTCAAATAGTGGTGACATAGTAGGTAGGAAGGTTTTTAGCTAATTTAATCGAGGAACCGTTTCAACAATGATATCAGAAAAATTGGCAAACTCTGAAAATTGACCTGGAGTTACAAATATTCAAGTCTGATCAGCAACATTACAGATATACTCAGAATTAATTATTTTCAATCGAGGTCAACTCATGAGATCGAACCCGGCGCGCATCTCGGTGCTAGGCAAAAACCTAACCACCGAGCCATGCTGCTGGCTAATTGAATATCAATGAAAATTTCAAAATAAAAGTGACACTTAGAAATTGTTGAACATCAAAATTTCGTTCACACTTGTGGCAGAAGACGTTGTTATTAATTCCATTTTAAACTTGGCTGTGGAGTCGGTTCATAATTTACCTATTCCGAATCCGACTCTGATTTTTTTATGATTCGACTCCGACTCCAACTTAAATGATTTTAATAAGATCGACTTTTCTTGCCAACGTATAAAATTTTTAATGGCAAAAATAATAGCCATTTTCAAAATATAAAAAATAAAATGATCAAAAAAAATCACTAAAATTTAAATGCTACCAAATTTATTAAATTATTAATAATGAAATAGGTATAAATAAAAAGGTAATACACTCGCAGTGTGTGTGTATGAATTTCATACATAAACAAATCAATTAAATTAAAAAAAATGAGAGTAAAAATGAAAATGAAAAAATGAATGACACGGAAAAAACAATCGGTTTTAGCCACTATATATCAAAATACGTGGAATTCAACGATTTTATTAAGATAAATTCATGATTTATATAAATAAATTATCAAATTTCAATTTATGAATGGATTTACTTCAGTAAAATTCGAAACTCTAGTTGACATATACTGTAATAAAGAAAATAATTAAATGTAGACGGAGTCCGTTAATTTTTTACGACTCCGCTTGAAATGCTCCGAGTCTACGACTTGATTTTAAATGTACCAAGTTTGTCTACACAAATGATACGATATATGTACATATTCTCATGGAGTTATAAACGAAGCTTGTCTATACAGTGCCTCATAATATTGTGTATATAATAGATACGTGGAACTTACTCAATTATATTGACTCGTATTAATTGAAGGCACGAATTTATTTGGTCAGTCACTTTGCTATATTTGGTCAATAAATTGACAAACAATAAATTATAGATATTACCAATCTTCGATAAATAACCATTGCCTATTTGTCGAATATCAATAAAAACAAACATTAATCAAATGTATATACCAGTAGTACCCACAAAAGCGTTACTGCATTTTTGTGAAAGTTAAGACCGTTCGTTCATTGAAAAGTTAAGTATCGATTCGACGTCAACGTCAGGAAATGCATTTGAACGATAGGAATACATATATGTATACAAAGTAGATGCTTTGTATCCCGAGAGACCATTGTCAGAGAGTAAATAAGTTGGACTTAGGTGGTGTTACTGTGCATTCTGTAACTTTTTCATTCAGAGAGCGAACTGAGACTTACTTGAATACCCCTGCGCATAATAGTCGTCGTCCTTATAACTGCACGAGAGAGCAAGAAACCCTGCTTTTCTTGCACGCGTTTAATGTTATTGCTTCGGTTACTATTTCATCCTTGGCTTAGGTAAATACATACATATGTTCATATATATATACGTATGTACATATGTCCATAAACACACGTAATACGTCTGATAGAACGACTTACCAAGTTCCAAGTTATGTTTCTACATTTTTGAAATCCATTCCTTTCTGTATAGAATTACCTCACATATGCGCATCATTTAGAACTTGCAGAACAAAGTCGTGTAGTACAAAAAGTTAAGAATATATCAAAATTGTCTGTATATATAATACATGTACACATGTAACAGTAAAGTTATAAATAGCGTTGTGATTTCAAAAGACCGATGCTGTAAATCTGTACAATACGTACGTTCATATGTATGTATGTATGTAGATGTCTTATTGGACCCGCATCGAAAGCTATAGTGATTGTATCTATCTGATATATAATATATGATTTATTTTGTGGTTTTCCCGAAATGGTAACATACGAACAACTCAAGGGCTCGAATAATTGTGGAATAGACTCGTGCGGCGCCCGTGCCAGTGACACATGAATAAGATAAATCTGTGTCCGTCTTTTACGAAATTTCGAATATAATTTGTTGAAAGCGAGCGAACGATTGCTCAAGACAAATTTTCACATTTTAGCATTGCCGAAATATATACAATATATAAAATTTGTATATTATTCGATATAATATAATAATAAACTGTTCCTCAACACGTGAGCGATGATTGATTTGTTGTTTTTAGACAACAGCGAAAAGAAAACTTATACATCACGAAACAGAAAATTTCGAATTGTTTATTTATACTTTATTAATTCAATACAAATTCGGATGAACTTTTTATATTGTTTTCAATTAAAAATAAACATTTATACTACATATAGACTCATACTACGAATATAAGTTTTCGTAACTTACGAAAAGCATACACGTTGTATTACGTATATTGAAAAGCACTCGGCGATTCCATTTCTAAGTTTTTGATATATAGCAACAACAAGCAAAGACGCAAAAACTAAAATGCTTTGTCTTTTTCAAAAATCCATTTGTCACACAAAATTTACGAATTCCGTAATATCATACTTACGATTTACGTTGTACAGTTGAAAGACAGAGATTTACTAGTGTTCTCATTCTTTGAGGTATAAGTCACAATTTGGAAAAATGAAATGAAAAAGTCCCATAAATGATTTTCTAAATCAATTTTCAAATAAAAATATTTTATACTTGAATACTAAGGAAACTTTTTATCGCAGTCCTCACTCCAAAATTATCTTTCTGAAACTGAATACGTTTGCTTAAAATTCGCGTTTCTTTCCATACTTGTTCAAAAGAGAAGTCTCATTTTAATTAAAACATCCCTCTCCAAAATTTTAAACGGTTATTCGAACTAAAAATATTTATATGTACTAAATAACAAAATGTATTTACTTAATATAGCAATTTAACGTATGTACATATGTATGTGTGTACATCATATTTGGTCGTAAACTGTAAACCTTTACTTATTACACAAAACCCTTTTTAAAACCACCACAAAGTGTTTCTGAAAAGGGTACATAAACCAGGTACAAAAAGCAAACCACCATAACAGTGAAAAATGTAGGTGATATGTCTTCGGCGAAGGCGGACATTCGCAAAAAAGAATTTTCGTACATTTCCAGCGGATTTTCCGACAAAATTCGGCGCGGACACTCGCGTAAAATCTTCGCCCGTTTTAATTAAATTTGAAAACATGTATTTAATATAAGGAAACTAACATATTTCACAGGTGCAACGCATAAATGTCATATCCGAGTGTATGATATATTGCACGTTTTGTTATTATAACACTTCTCAAAGTGCCCACTAAATTACTTGTTTGTTTATGTCAAATTAAATTTGTTACAACAGTAATTAAAGTTAATAAATTCATTGTGTTCAAATTTATCAAAACCATCACTATTCAAAATTATTTTACTAACTTAATCAATTATTGTTATGTATTTATAATACATTGTTTAAATTGAAACCTACAAGAATAATATTTTTTAAGTTATTCCGGATTGACAAATTCAAATCAATTAATGAAGTTGAATAATATTCCATGTTCAATTAAGAAAATACAATAATACGCTATCCATGTACTATATGTACATACATGGATATGTATGTATGTACATGAAACATCGTATTGTTGCTTGTGAATTTTATACTTATAGCTTGAGTATATACAAACATATACCCAGAGACGTTTATTGATTACATATTTATGGATTTAAGAAAGTGTGAGAGTAGAAATCATCGTAATTCGCTCTAGTGCAATCCAGTACCAGCGAAAAATAAACAAACTGTGCACAATACACACGAATAGAGAAATTCACATATCACGCTACAAAGCAATAAAGCGTATCATCTAGCGTTTTTCTTACATCTAAATTTCACCTTATGATTATTTTATAGCTTATACTCTATACATAATTATACAAAATTAGAAAGAATATAAGAGTCGAGGTCGTTAAAAATTCGAGCGACATTTTATTTACTTTATACCTATATATATATATATATATATATATATATATATATATATATATATATATATATATATATATATATATATATATATATATATATATATATATATATATATATATATACAGCAGCAGTCACATAAAACGGAACGCTTAATATATATATATATATATATATATATATATATATATATATATATATATATATATATATATATATATCAGTGGCGTGCGGTCCATGGATGCGGTGGATGCGGCGCATCCCCTATAACTTTAAAAAGCCAAGAGTATTTTTAATAAATATTTGAATTTCGCTTCGATGTATTCTTAGTGATGTACGTGATTATGATGTAGTATATGAGTATATATATATATATATATATATATATATATATATATATATATATATATATATATATATATATATATATATATATATATATATATATATATATATCAGTGGCGTGCGGTCCATGGATGCGGTGGATGCGGCGCATCCCCTATAACTTTAAAAAGCCAAGAGTATTTTTAATAAATATTTGAATTTCGCTTCGATGTATTCTTAGTGATGTACGTGATTATGATGTAGTATATGATATATATTTCACATATCACGTGTTTTTTGTTACATGATGCATTATATAGGATCTTTTGATAATTTTTATTAAGGATTCGCATAGGCCGCATTCGCATAGGCCGGCCACAGGCGAGTGACGCTGGCGAGTAGACGCTGAGTGAAGTGCGCGCGCGTCATGGATTCGGAGTCGCGACCGATCCCATTTGCGCATGCGCACTATGAGGCTGTCATATTCGCGCGGACGCGTTGACACTTGTTTAACCTCTACGGTGGATTCGGTTTCTCTGTTTGCTTATCTATTGAGTTTCACTTGGAAGCCGCTGTTGATCGATATTTCCGCACGCTACGCCCCAAGTTATTTATCAAAAAGCTAGCCGATTCATTTCTTTAGACGAAGTTAATCATTTATACTGTAAGTTGGTTATTTTTTACTTTTGAATTAAGTTTTCATTTAAATTAGTTTCGTCTAACTTTATTTTTAGTTTACTGTTCCACTACTTACGAGTTTTCATTATTGCCTTTAATATGGATATCGAAAATAACAATGAGAGTGGACTTGTCGTCGAGATCAATAATAATTGCAATTGTTTAATTGAAAATGTGCTGAAAAGAAGATTTGCTTCTCTCCCATTTAATGAAAAGGAGATTATTGTTAAGAGCCCCAAACCCACACCAATATTAAATATTCAGTCTAAAACAAAAACATTTAAAAGGTATTTTAACACAGAAACATACGAAAAAATTTCATGGATTTGTGGATGTGCTCACTTAACGAAATTATTCTGTTGGCCATGTATTTTATTTTCTCAAGAAGTGAATGTCTGGAGTAAATTTGGATTTTCTGACCTAAACAATTTAAGTAAATCGCGCAAGAGACATGAATGTTCTCAAGCTCACATATGTTCTGCTGCTCAATTTAAAAAATTTGGAAAGGGACCTCGTATAGAAAATTTTTTAAGTGCTCAATTTAAAGCAAATATTGAAATGCACAACAAAGAAGTTACTGCAAATAGATACATTTTGTCGAAATTAATAAGCGCGATCTGTTTTTTAGCAAAACAAGAACAACCTTTACGAGGACATTTTGAACACCAGGAATCGGAAAATAGAGGGAATTATATTGAATTGCTGTATCTGTTGAGTGAATCAGACATAAAATTGAAAACTCATTTAGATAACTCTACGGTGTTTACTGGACTATCGAACCATATACAAAATGACTTGGTATCCGCAATATCAAAAGTCTTGCTAGATGAGATTAAAACTGAAATACGTGCATCAAAATTTGTTTCCATAATTGTGGACGAATCTACAGATATCAGTCGCAAAGCTCAGCTATCTACTATTTTTAGATATGTAGATGAAAACAATGAAATTCAGGAGAGATTAGTTGGATTTGTCGATGTTAGTCCCAATAGAACAGCTAATTCTCTTTTTCAGCACATACGTGAGACCTTGGAAGAATTTGGTTGTTTGGACAAATTAATTGCACAAACGTATGATGGAGCGGCTGTAATGTCCGGGGAGCATAATGGAGTGCAACGAAAAATTCGAGATATTTGTCCTAATTCTTTATTTGTCCATTGTTACGCTCACAGATTGAATTTAGTTTTGTCGCAATCTGTTAAACATATATCCGGATGCAAACGTTTTTTCAGCCGTATATTGTCATTTTCAACTTTTTATTGTAAGTCTTCAAGAAGAATTTCCCTTCTCGATTGTCAAATAAAAAAACGATTTCCCACTGCTGCCCCTACACGATGGAACTACAATAGCAAAATTTTAAATATGATATTAGAATATCAAACAGAATTAATGGAAATATTTAATCAAATAATTAATGATGAAGACGAATGGGATACTGATGCTGTCATAAATGCTGAAGTCCTTCATCGTTATTTAAAAGAGTTTGAATTCAATTTCAATTTGCATTTATTTTCTGCAATATTTAATTCGGCAGATTTTTTATTTGAAATTTTACAAAAAAAAACCTTTGACATATCGTATTGCGTAAGTGAAATTAAAAAATTTGTAAAATATTTAGATAACAAAAAAGACGATTTTGATTCATTGTGGAACAAAGTAATAACTAAAAATTTTAATAGAAAAAGAAAATATGCTGAATGTGAAGAAGATGTGAAAACAACGTATAAACTTCACTATTCTGAAATTTTAGAAACTCTTTCAGTAAATACAACCAATCGATTTCGAGATATCGAAAATTTAAAATTTCTCGAATTTTTTAACGTCAAAAAATTTAAAGAATATGAAAATAATTTTCCAGATTTCCTATTTAAATCACTCCACCTAACTTATGGAAAATACTTTGATTTTATGAAATTAAAAAGCGAATTAATTTACATGTACTCAACGCAAGATTTTCATTTGAAATCTATAAATGACGTAAAGGAATTAATTGTGAAAGATGATCTAATAGACGTTTTGGAACAAGTATTTAGTTTAATACAATTAATTTGTACGATACCTTCCACGAGCGCATCGGCTGAACGATCATTTTCGACTATGAAAAGAATTAAAACGTTCACCAGAAGTAGTCAAAGTGAAGAAAGACTCTCTGGTCTTGCTTTAATTGCAATCGAAAAGAAAATAATGTCAAATTTAAAAAACAATAAAAAATTCTATGATGCGGTTATCGATGAATTTTGTAAAAAGGAACGAAGAATAAAATTAAATTTTAAAAAATAAATTGGTCGGTTTTTTTTTTCAAACAAGGGACAGCATCCCTTGTTTGAAAAGTCACCGCCCGCCACTGATATATATATATATATATATATATATATATATATATATATATATATATATATATATATATGATAGTATGAATATTGAATCATTAGCAAAGAAGGAGTCATCACTACCCTAAGTATGCCGATCTGAGACACGGTGCTTTATTATCTTTGTCTTTTTCTCATGTTTGGGTCAAATTGCGGAGTGTTCTGATATTTGACAAATCCTTTACGCCGAACGGTCAATATTATACGTATCTATAATATATACATAGATATACATACATATTATCCATTACTGCACGTCAACAGCTCGGTACAAAACTGCACGGAAAAGACTACTTACATATACAGCATTGCCCATTTTCAACACGTTCATACAGGTAAATGTTATAATAATTTACAGTAGTAGACAAAAGACAAGAAAAACACCGTCTATGGTAAACTGTAAGCTCTGTTTTATCCCCTCAATTTCTCCACATGATAAATGGGCACAGGGATAGGAAGATCCTTCTAAATTGTCTATTAATTTTTATAAATTTTTTTCAAATTTCATTTTTGTTTGTTATTTTAGCATCTATTCGCATATTTTACGAATATAGCATATATTAGCATCTATTCCGAATGTTAGCATCAATTAAGCATTAATAGCAAAATACCCAAAATACGTGTCTCTATATATACTCTATATATACAAAATACCCAAAATACGTGTCTCTATATATACAAAATACGTGTCTCTATATGTACTAGAAAAATGTGGAAAAAAACTTTTTTTTTATTTTTAAATCGGATTATGAGCAAATGTCGAAATCGGAGTTGAATATTTTTATCGAATTTATAGCCTTGCTATACATATGTATGTATATATAGGTACGCACGTACATATATATAGCATATGTATGGTATGTAGTGGAAAGTGACTCACCACCATTTTGTTTTTGTGGCAGCGGGCCGAGGCTCTCTTCTTCCGTTTCCTGTCCGCGGATCAGCTGACCTTGTCGTCCATGTCCGCTTTCAGTTTTCGCTGACCTCTACTGGGGTATGTGCCTCCAGGGGACCACTGTTGAAGGCGCACGCCTCAGCCCTGCGCCCTCTTAAGAGGCGCATTATAGTGCTCGAAGAAAAGGGCGCAGGGGGCGCGAAAAACGCGCGCTCTCAACACCCCAAAATCCAAAACTGAAACAAATACAAATGTTTAGAACAAGTCACTATCTACAAATTGAAGCAAGTGAAAATAAATTTTGATTTTTTCGATTATTTTATGTATCTACATACATATACTGGTATGTACATAGCTGTTGAGGGGTGAATAATACATAGTACACAGTTACTTATGTACATAGTATGGATCGGCCTTTTTTTCGGATTTATTTGTCGAGATGATTCTACGCAAACAACAAAACCCACCGGAATACCCTTACTCAGGTATTTTGTATGTGCATACACACTCATTTGTATGTATGGATGTATATAGCAAATGATTAATATTTTAGCAACCGCATCTTCAACTCAAAGTCGGTCGTACACAGCGAAAAAAAAAGACAATAATAATAAAAATGACAATATCATCACGGTTGTGTACTAACTTACAACACGCTCTACATATGTACATATAAATACATATGTACGTAGCATCGAATAGCGCAATAATTATGTTAAGTGATTTTCCTGACAATCGTCATTATCGATCAAAGTGTAAAATTGAACACAACGCTAAGCGTAGACTCAATCAACTTAAAAGCATACGCCTCCAAGATCCATAAAAGGGAACGCGACGAAAAACATTTTCCTTTACTTATTTTGAAGTGTGAAAGATGTCTTGCAAAATTTCCCTAATAAAAAATTCTCGTAAAAAAATTCTTTCCTTTATCAACTGCCGCTCAAAAAAAAAAAAATAGTAATCCATCAAAGAAAGCATAAAATAAAAACAATATAAAAATTAATTCCCACATTTCGGCTATTTTTTTTTGCTTCGTACGTAATAACAATAGAAGAAGTTTTGTGATCATGCGAAATTCGAACTCGAGATTTTGACTGATTTGAACTCGGAATCGATCAGTAATCACGTTTTCATGATCTAGAAAAACTGTGTGTGTGTGTCTGTGTATTTTGGGGATTTTTTCAACACCATTAGTCCTATCGAACTGAAACTTAGTATTAGTTACTAAAATTCTTATTGACACGACGTAAATTTTTTTCTTATAGGTTTCCCTTTTTTATGTTTTTGAATTCAATTATCTCCCAAACCGCTAACTGAATCGGACTTAAAATTTTTTTAATGTAATAGAAATTATAAATTTTATAACCAAATATTTTTATCTGAACCAAAAAGTAGTACTTTTACTCTAGAGAATCGAGGTTTTTTATGTTGTTCTCAGAAATCTTTTCGTTTATTGAACTGAAATTTCATACCTAAAAAATTTAAGCTTAATACCAAGTTATTTATAAAATTTGGTAAGCATCAGTCAAAAGGTAAGTGGCAGTTTACTCATGTTTGATTTTTCTTCCACTATATTTTTCGACGCCTTAAATATGTGTGCTCTTTACGAAAAAATTCAATTTGATGAAAATAAAGAAATCTCTAAATTTTATAAACCGGAAGTGTGATTTTTTCACTTAGAAATGTCAAAAATGTTGTGTCCACTATTTTTATCAAGCTGAAAATTTTATTAGCATTATTTATGTACTAATTTAAAGCTGATAAGGTTTTGGTCAGAATTCGTAAACCGAAAGCAGAATTTTTTTTTAAACAATATTTCATTATTTTATTTTGATATTTTAAATTAGTATTTCATAATGCTGCCGGTATGTATGAATGTGTCTTTACAGTTCATTATCGAATTTTGTTTCATGACCTTCTTATATTCCTCAAATACATAGATAAATTCATGGGTTGGTCACATTCGAATGTTTTACGATGAAACCTTGCGGTATGTTTTATTTTTTTACTATCAATATTACAACACAATCAATAAATTGAATCGACTACATTTAACTCGTTCGGTCATGTCTAATAAAAGTATTGAAGTAAAGTACTGTCATAAAGAGTTTTGCCATTCACAACAATTTTTTTTACACTAGCCGTAAGAGCACCTCAATTTTTATTATAGTATAACCCGTTATATTTGAAGTGGCGAAAATCTAATTTACAGTTCCAAAAAAACTATTCCTGTTTGATTTAATTCACTAATTGGTATCACTTCTTTAAATTCGATATGTCCAGAATCTTAGAAAATCAGAATAAACGTATTACAGGCCACCAGTTTTTTGTATACGAATCAGCGCTAAAATTGTAGCATTTGTATACGAATCAGCGAAATTCGAGATGCTGAAAACTTAAAAATTGCGAGAAGACCGTTGCCAATTTGTTGGAACCGTTTCAATCAGATTTTTCAAACCAGATAAATTGGCAAACTCTGATAGGAAACGATTGACCTGGAGTCACAAACCAAGGTCCGGCCAGCAGCAACCAGTGGGACTCGAACCCATGACCACAAATTGGCAGCCTATCCTGTCTCTCGCAAATTCGAGCTAATAGCATCTCGAATGTGTTGATTATGATATATGCCACTCACTCTATAAAATGTACGTATGTATTTCTCTAATTATTGGTATTATCGAATTTGTCCATAGATATCTATAAGACTGTATAAATATAATTGTTTATCTATGTTTATAATTGGCCGGGAAAGTGCGTTGGGTTTACCTGTAGGGTCTAACTGATATATATATATATATATATATATATATATATATATATATATATTATATATATATATATATATATATATATATATATATATATATATATATATATATATATATATATATATATATGTAATGTATATATGTATATGTGTAAGTAAAATAAAAATAAAATATCACCCTCACCACCAATTGAAACCCTCAAAATAAATTAAAAATACTCCAAATTCCAATATAATATTAAAGGCACTTTCAACGCTTTTAAAATTGTGCGTGCTGTGTCGCGATTTGTGCCCCAAGTTGCTTTCACATTTACACGTACAAGTAGAAACTTAATTTCCTGCAGGATTATCGTCAAAAATCGAGGTCACGGTTTGCGACCCCTGGCCGTGGCGCACAATGTGTTTCCTGCGAAAACATTTTGCACGACCGAAAGTTTTAATTAAAACTTGTGCAAATATCCGCCGATAGTACACAATATAGCGAGAGCACAGAAAGCTCAACGAAAAATGCCCTACCTAGACCAGCACACGAAAAAATGCTATTATTATCACAACTGATTATTATCGTCGGTAAAGTCACGTATACATACGAGTTTTATTTGCAAATACATAAATCGGCAAAGTTTACGTTTGTTCAAACTTTCTCAGCCCGCGCTAGCCACCGTAAAACACCATTTATTATTTTTACTCGTAAAACAACTTGAAATTTTACATTCATTAGCATAATTTAAAATTTCAAACGATTTTGCCTAATCACTAATTAATTGTATTCGTATACGTAGACATATAGCGTTGATATAAACTATGTAACATATGTATTCGAAAATCACAACTAAAGAGCCGTATACATCTTTTTAAACGTCAAATATAGCTTGGTTATAAAATGGTTGTACAGGTATCAATGCTCATCCAGCATACTCGTAATATAATACTTTCAATGCAACCAACTCCGTAGCGCTGATCGTTATCGTAACTATGTAAAAATAAACCAAATAAAAGGAGAAGAAAAATTTTGATACAGATAGTTCAAGTAGAATATTTCAATAAAAACGCCTCGGAACGAGAATATTCTAAATATGAATATCTCAGCAGTTTTCACACTGTTTGTATTTTGTATCTCACGAAAGCGTATTTTATAAAAAATTTTTCTTCCCCCCTCCCCGAAAATTCTTTATAAATTTACTCAATATACAAAATATTTGCAAATTTTGGTTATCAATGCTGTTTCAATGTACACGTTTTTCTTCTTATAAATTTATTACCTGCCAAACTTAATTTTTATAAATACGAATAGAATAAAGAAGTTGTTTAAAAAATCATAAAAAAATATTATCTAAATAATATATTGTATTTATGCTTATTTGTATATTTTCTGAAAACACTAAGAATGTCGATGAAAGCAAATTTCTTCTATTTAACAAGAATATCCTACTCATATAAACATTATACACGTATCTGATATATTCATAATCCTTCTCATTGCTTATGTTACTTTCAAAACTATAGTTTAGTATAAAATAAATTTCATCGTACGTAATTAAAATATAAAAAACGAATGGACAGACATACATATGTACATATGTATGTACTTCGAAATAGTTATCTAAATTAAATAAAAGGTTGCCAAATCCTAGCATATCACAATACTTTCATTTACATAGTACACATGTACTATATAGTACACATGTACATAGTACATACATATATGTATATGTATGTATGCTGTTGCATCTGACCCATATACAGAGTGTGTTTATAAAATTAATATCCAGAGACGTTGAGGTCTCAAAAAGATTCATTCGAAAGCCAAAGGAGAGAAGTAACAAAACACTCCATTATATGTACATACTGTTACGGGGACAAGTAGGAGATGGTGTAGAATATTATAGTCACAGATTTTGTCAAATGATTATATTCTTTAATTAGCAGTAAATATAAACGAGATTAATGTACAAGTTTGTATTACAAGTTAGTAGTCTCGAAGTGCTACTTAGGCAGTTTAGTCACAAGTACCTTGTAAGACTGTTTGATCGCAAGTAACTAGTAACACAGATAAATCACAAGTTACTAGTAAGGCAGTTTAACCGCAAGTGAGGTTCAATAGCTCTAACATGAGCATTTATACAATAAGAATGATAAGTTTTAACCAATTACAGAATATTGGTAAATAACAAAGTGATTAAGATACAGAGCAACATCCGTGTGTAAGACAGTTTTAATATTTGATTTATGTATCCTTTGAGAGTATCGACACATTATTGAGTAGATACACAATTTATCATAGAGATAAATAGTGATAATAATAATATAGGGTTAAACGTCGTGAGACAAAATGCAGCTATAGCAATAAAGGTTATTAAAAGTAATACTTTGGATTTCAACAGGTCATTAACCATGTCGTCTTATATAACAATCATGTTAGAAACTCGTATAAATTATAATAGATAAAAGTTAAGTAGATAGGATTGAACAGAATAGTTGATTGTACAGTGTGGAAGCAATAAAGATATTGAAAGTCTCATAAATAATGAGGGATAACTTTAAGAGATAACACCATAAGTAGTTAAAAATGAAACGGATGTTCAAACTGAAGGTTAAAGGATATTATACATAAGTATATACATAGGTTGTAAGATCGTACCACATAACAATATGAATAGTTGCGCACTTTGTTTTGCAGGCCCTCGAATCGGCGACAACTAAAAACATTCCACCAAATAATCAAACATACACACCCAGTGCTTCTCAAACATTTTTCGGAAAAAAAAAGAAATAATAAAAACGATCCGATATTTGTGACCCGCGGAAATAATAACGGCGCGCGGCGACGATTTTATTGCGTATAAAATAAAATTGCCACAATGAAAGCGTTTAAGATAAATATTAATTGTGCGATAAAACGCGAGTTTATTTTATTCGGACCGGTCGTTACACGTTTTAAATACGATTAGGGGTGATTTTGCATGTAAAACATAATTGCGTTCGTTGCGTTTTATTGCGATTCGACGTATTACATATAGGTACCTAAAATATATGTATGTACATATGTACATACATATTTACATGTTTGTACGTAGCACGTTCGTTTGCCATCAGCATTTTTCGTCACCTTTTACATACATATGTATGTATATATATACTGTGATATAATATTACACCGTATACACCGACACATAAAAAGAGATCTTTCCGAATTATCGCAGTCACGAAGCTTCTGAAGTGGACGCTCTCTAAACGAGGGTTTTCCACGAATCAGCGATATTTGTTTTTTTTTCTTTCTTTTTTTCTTCTCATATCGTCGACATTGCTTTCTAAGTATTAACGAGAGGTACATACAGTCTTAAGATTTTATTATATTTTTCGAGAGATCTTAAGGAATTTATAAATTCAAATTCAACCAATTAAATAGCTGTATATGGAATAAACAATTCAAATTATACATATTGAGGCTTGATTGCACGATTAATCAGCATTATAGGTATAAACAAAAATATTAATCTTGGATTTTATTTCAAATTCAATCATAGCTGGCCGGCTTGGCCTGACTAAATCGGACATTTCCATTTTACCAAGTTTCAGCCCGGCATTGCTCGAATGGATGAAAGCTAATAAAATAAACCATCACAGTGCAGCGACCCCTTCCAAACACGATTAGTGGAAATTGAATTGAAAAATGTGGAATTGCATGGTCGCCCGGCATTTTCCGGTAATAAAAATCAAAGTTAAAAAAAAACTTTCTACAGTTTCCGACTTTATACATAAGAACCGTGAGGTATTATACCAAACTAGTAGCCTGTGTACACATACTTGTGCACTCAGTAAAATATTGCAATTCGGATCAAGGAAGCTGCCATTAGATCGGCCGACATTATCAATGAATTAATTTAAAAAAAGATTAAAAAAAAAAAAAATTAAATTTTAAATATTATAAATGTGAACGGTGACATGCGCAAAGCCCACACTATGCCACGTCTCTTTCCACGATATACGATTCCAAAGGGGAAAGAGAGACGGAGTATATTAACGGACATTCACACGCACGCATGCAATAGACATTTTTTTTACATATATACCAGGAAGGCCTTACAGGTAGCCCTAATGTGCCTTCCTGGCCAATTACAAACGTTGCAGCATTTTTTTATTATACAAGTCGCTGAATTACGAGAAACTGAAAAACTCGCAAATTAACGAGACATCTATGAATTGTACATATATTTTATTGTACATTAATCAATCTCAAATAGTGAATGTATATATTGAGTGAATGCGACAATATATGTATATATATATATATATATATATATATATATATATATATATATATATATATATATATATATATATATATATATATAAATATATTGAAATGGATTGGCGAACAGTCATATTCTCGAATGAATCCAAATTCAACATGGTTAGCTTGGGTGGGTTGCAGAATTTCCGGCGTAAATGTTGAGAACGCTACAATAAAAATTGCACTCGGAATACAGCAAAGCACCCTCAGAGTATAATCATCTGGGGATGTTTTTTTTATTATGGAGTGGAAGAATTATATTTATGAAAGGGTTCGTGAATGTTGAAATTTACAAAAATATTTTAAAAGATCATCTCATACTATCAATGGAAAAACACCTTTCTAGGTGTCATGACGTCATATTTCAAGACGATTCTCCACTTTCCCATCGTGCAAAATCGCTATTTTTTTCTTTATTTTATGCATTTGAATGTGTACAATAATAATAAATACAAAAAAATGTGATATTTGAGTTAGTTTTTCAAAGGTAAAGACTTATTTACAACAACTCAGAGTACCAACATTAACTTTGCCTGGAAAAAGCCCCGATTTTAACCCCATTGAGAACCTGTGGAGTATAATTAAACGAAAAATCAGCAAAAACATCATTCCAAACCTTCAATCATTACAAAATACTATCTAAACTAACTAAAATAATATTTACCATCATTTTAAATCATTTGGGCGTGACTTTAAATCCAAATAAACGCGTAAAATGGTTTCTTCGTGTTTTTGTAAGGGGTTGCAATTTCAGTGACCGGCACTGTATATATCGAAGAAAGGAACGGCAACAAAATTAAGGTTTCGGGTGTACAGCCCTCTTAACGACCGAGCTATGCTGCTGGCTATTATATACGATCGGTGGTGTTTGGTGAAAACTCGGGATTCATTCAGCGGATATGCATATGTATAAAAACAATCAATATCTAAATATACATGTACACATACAAAAAAAATATATATACATAAATCCATATACAGTAATATAGTTCAATTATCTACATATGTATACGTAGGTACTATAATAATCCAAGGTCATCGAAAGTTTTCTCCAACAGGTCATCAGTCAAATTGAATTCTCGTATAATTTGCATCATTTGTGAAGGGAAAGGGGGATGGTTTGGAAGCTCAAGTTTGGAGCCTGTCGTCCCGTATGCTCGATCATACATATGGGTGAAATTTTGGTAGAAACGGTCCCCCAGTGAAAGTTTGTATGACACTTCAAAGGAGAAATGCCAGGTTCAAGACGAGATGACGAGAAACCCAGCATCTGGGTTAAGGGGGTGCGGTCTGGTTTCTTATTGTGGCAGAACCTTCTCAAAAGACGTTCACATATAATCACACATATGTATGTACATACATATACATATGTACATATATGAAAGTGTGTATATTATCTATCTATACACACACGGGTTAAGTTGGGCGTTGCGACGATAGATATATGGGGATATGAGCAAAACGCCCCCTAAATTTGTATACAAATAAATATTTATCCTTTGAAAAATCAGAACACATAAGCATCCAACTTATGTATATTATACGAATATACATACATAAGTACATAATACATACATATAAAATACTTTGGAGTTTGGCAAAATATTAATTATATTATTTCGACGTAACAATCGCAGTCTTCTAACTGGACACTGGCTTTTATCCAAAACATAAAAGCAACCTTTTAGATTCTGCCACCATTGTTGATTTTACAATCAAACATTATTACGTAGGAATGTAGAAATATGTTCTATATGGTAACTAGTGATGTGCCCGTTGATTTCAATCGGTAGTTTCGGAAAGGAATCGATACACGAATTAAAATAAAGGTAAGGTAAATATAATGTAAGGTAATTTATAGGCACGCGCATGCACGTATCGTTATCGTAAAAAGTTGAGTGCACAAATTACACGCTCAAAGATCTAACCCGTTCTAAATAGTGAATGAATGTGTGTGTGTCTTCTTGTATGTGTCATCCGTCGCTCCACCTGACGTCACATGACGCTCCACACCCCCCCCCCCACTTCCCCACTACCACGCTTCCCCGCGTCTCCTCGACCACTTGATTCTGATTGGCTTTGCCTCTGTGTCTCTATTAATCATTAATCGAAAATTCCGAAAAATTGATATTGCCATTACATAATTTATCATTTCATAATATATTAAAACAAATAACATCTATGTACCTCATCAAAAATTCCTTCCAAAAATTATCCTAGTGTATGAAATACAATGCGTTGACATTCCACAGAAGAGATTAATTTTTATTGTTGAGAAACATTATTCGAGTGCAATATTCTTTAATATTTTGCGTATACATATATGTTTGTATGTATGTATAGATTCGCTTCTCCAAAAGCACTATCTGTGCCGGAAATCGCATTTTTTTATATCCCGTCAATTTTTCTTCGCCACATCCGCATAGAAGAAGGACGACAAGAGGCTTTGCGTCAAAGCCTCACATTGGACAGTAGGTACATCGTCATGTATAGACATAATGACCAATGAAAATGCGATTAGGCGAGCACACGGACACGCACACTAAAATCCCTGAAACCTACATACATAAAAAATTCACGACTCCACAGAATTTCACGAAGTCTAAAATTACTCTATTGGAACTTATTTTCGAGCGGATTATAGTATTTGTGCTCAAAATAACAAAAGCTTAACGCGATCACAAAAGGACTTTCAAGAATCGGGCTTTCAGGTAGACTTAAGTACATATGTACATATGTATGTTTGTACATATGTACATATATCTAATACACTCGAGTCAATCAGGATATATTACATATATAAAAGGTAATAGAGAAGAGAAAAAAGAAAATTAAACTTAGATTGGAAAGCTTTTCCCGATGGGAAACTTTTTCTGTTTTTCCTTCTTGATTATGGCTTAACGACGCCAATAAAACCACCGCGATATTTTAGCGTGCTAGCATTTGACATTCTATTAAAACGAAGTTATCAATATTAACAAGAGGCAAAGCTGGAGCAGTCTGCATTATCATATTACAGAACGTTCTCCTGTACGGGATATTAAAATTAATAAAAAATCATTCGCACTATGTATGTATAAATAAAATACGGACTAAAATGAAATTTGTCATATTTCTACGAAAATATATAAATGAAAGAAATGCAATTTTTTAACTTCAAACCAAATAACGTTCTATTGAAGTCTTTCAAACTCATGAGATAATCATAGGGACTTTTTAAACATACATAATAAAACAGTGTTTTGTAATATGATAACGTCAAACACTCCATAAGAATTGACCTACACACAAAGCTGATCACTGATGAAGAGATTTGTCTCAAGAAGAATCGGGAAATATGTATGTCAAATTGTCCACCAAGAGATCATTTTTTTTTGTTCACAGTAAAAGTACAATCGGTCGGGTGATCCTAAATACATACATGCATACATACATATGTACATATGTATTTGTAATGTAAAGATAAATAAAAACAAACCGAAAATCCTCGTCTTTCAAAGATGCTTTAAAATAATATGAAGAAGTCAACGATTTACCTAATTACTTTGATTCCAAGAGAACGAGGATGCCAATCAGAAATCCGCAGAAGAATAAAAATGGCGAAAACGGCGATCATCAGTTTGACAAAGATATGGAAAAACCGTTCTATACTGAGAAAAACTAAAATTCATCTAGTACGATCTTGGTGATCAGTATTGCATTGTTTGGAGTCGAGACATAGACGCCAAAAAGGAGAGAAAGGGACACGTTAGATGCCTTCGAAATGCGGATGCTCCGCATTCCATGTACCACACGACGTACAAACATCTAAATTCCTATGTATGTACATATACATCTTCAAATAGCTGGCAGTTTCAGAGATACTAAAAAGGATTCTTGCCTACTTTGGCCAAATTGCCAGGAAGAATGTGGCGATTCTAAAGAAGCTGGTAGTTACCGTAATACTAGAGGGCGCGAGAGGACAGTCTCCCATACAAGATGGTCAGATCAAATTATTGTGAATATGTAGATGACGAGATCATCCCTAAACGCTGCATTCAACTTGGTACACTTGGCAACAAAAAATGGGTTGTCCAATGGATTCCAGATGATAGAAATGAACAAGGCGCTCAGTATTGAGCAAACAAAAAGAAGATTTGTAATGGTCGCTGTCTTTCACGGACTCAAAATATATTATTACCACAGTAACGATGAAATTAAATATTTTGTCTATTTAATTAAAATAAATTAATGTTTTATTCGATAAAAGATACTGAGAAACGAAATCATAAGATTAGTCTCTCGTGTGTTTTTTTTATACCTATTACAAATTTCAGAGACCCTACAAAAGACAGTTTCAGTAAAAAAAATATATGCATAAAAATTTGTACTAAGATAAATTTGAAATAATGGCGTTGGCAAAATAATTCCCACAAAGCCACTCGACGTTGTGTATTTATAAATATATTATATGTACCCCGGTCGTGTATATGATTTACGGTATAAACGTTAGCAAACAAACTCGCCCCCAAATTGGTTTCCATTAGCGCAATTTGGCTTTGTCACCATCCCTCGACCAATAAAAATTAATACTGTTTGAGAGTTGTGATGACCTCATTTGTGATCTGAATGCGTAGTCACAACTATCCACTGTGTCATCTACGTACGTACATTGTAAACATTACCATCCTTTCCCTCCTCCAATTCCAATATCGTATCCTCGCATAAATCCTCGGTCACCCGGGAAGCAATCTGTCGTTTAATGCCTTTATTTTACATTGAATCGTTTGCATTCATCTTAAGCAGTGTACATATGGAACGACATTTCTCATTCCGCTTTCGATATGTACATAAAGTTACATTAAAATGACATTAAAAAAAATAAACAATATTCTCTCATTTTGGACGGAAGCCAAATTTATTTTCAATTTTTACTTTATCTATATACGTCGTAACAATGGATAAAGTTTTGTGATAATGCGAAAATTCGAACTCGAGATTTTGACTGATTCCAACTCAGAATCGGTTACGGATCACGTTTTAATGATCTAGAAAAAATATGTGTGTGTGTCTGTGTATTTTGAAGATTTTTTGAAAACCGTTAGTCCTATCAAACTGAAACTTAGTATCGGCTATTGAAATTCTTATCGATACGACGTAAATTTTTTTCAAATTTTTAAGTTGACCGAAAATGGTACCTCCCCTTATACATACATACATAGGTGTCCTCTTTTTTAATTTTTGAATTCAATTATGTCCCAAACCGCAAACTGAATCGGATTGAAAATCTTTTACATGTGATAGAAATTAGAAAATTTAGACCGCAATATTTACCGAACCGGAAGTAGTACTTTTACTCTAGATAATCGAGGTTTTTCATGTTTTTTTCAGAAACCTTTTGGTTTATTGAACTAAAATTTCATATCTATAAGTTTAAGCTTAATAACAAGTTATTTATAAAATTTGGTAAGCGTCCCCCAAGCGGAAATGGCGGTTTACACTTTTTCGATTTTTCTTCCACTATTTTTTTCAACCCCTTAAAGCTTATTATTATTACTACAACCCCTTATTATTCTTGTATCAATGTGATTAAAATAAAAAAGAATTACTAAATTTTATAAACCGGAAGTGGGATTTTTTCCTCTTAGAAAGGTCAAAAATGTTGTGGCCACTATTCTGTCCACACCCCTGAACGTATCAAGCTGAAAATTTATATTTCTATTCTTTATGTACTAACTTTGAGCTGATAAGGTTTTGGTCAGAATTCGTAATTTAAAAAATTTTAACAAAATCCGACGACCGGAAGTAGAACTTTTGTCTTGTGCAAGTTTCCATACATTTGCGCTCAATTTGTATCGAAAATGCTGTCATAGCTATTAGTATTTCATAATGCTGCCGGTATGTGTGAATGTGTCTGTACTAAGGCTTCCAATCCCGGGATCCCAGTGTTTTCTGGTACCGTGAATCCCGGTGCTGAAACTAGTCTGAATACCGGGATTACGGTGCTGGCAGAAATTTCTTTAAAAATAATAAGGAAAAATCGTGTAACAACTTTATACACCGAACAATAACAGTCATAATACATTTGTTTGCACTGAAGCGTTTCACCCCAGCTCGCCGTTTCCTCGAAATATTACGCACGGCCTGAATTGAATTGCAGATTTTGTCCTTAACTGCAATGATATTCGAAGCATATTGACATTTTTTTTTTATGAGACCTGTGTTATTTAGGATCGAATATGATTTTCTCAGTCATACAGAGGATTTTCAAGTGTTTAGATCTCGTTACGCGGTGTGTGTGTTGTGCTAAGACGCTGTTGTTTCTGTTAATCGTACGAAGATTATCTATTTTGATGTAAGTACATTTTATTATAATATTTATATGTACAGTTGTTAGATATATACATAGTACTATAAACTATATTAAAATTAATTATTGAATAAAATTCGTTGGTGTGATATTTTTTTTACATAAAGTCAATTTAATTGGAGTTTTTATATTAGATGGATTTTTTCGTTTAAGCTAACTTCGAACTTATTTTAAAATAAAAAATAAAAATTAAATTCAGATCTGTATAGTAAAAATAAATAAACGAATACTGTGTATTATATATTTTTTTCATATAGTACACAGCATTCTATATTATTTCTATTTTAATAAGATTTTAAATTTTTTGTAATTGAACTTTTTTTTGAAATGTATGTGCAATTGAACTTTTCTTCCTTATACACCGGAATCCCGGTGCTAGCACCGGGATCCCGGGATCGAAATTTACCAGCACCGCAATCCCGGTGCTGACGAAACCTTCCGGGATTGGAAGCACTAGTCTGTACGGTTCAATATCGACTTTTGTTTTGTGACCTTCTTATATTCCTCAAATACATAGTTAAAGTCATAGGTTGATCACATCCGAATTTTTATATATTAATTTATTAATTGTCAACCTCAATCTTCAGTCCCTAATGACAGGTATTTGTCGAGGTTAATTGTTAGACTTCATATGAGGTTGAATTTGACCATTTAATCCCTTTATTGAGTTCTCTCTAAGATATTTCGTCGACATCATTAGGCACATTTTCGACATGTATTTATAATATACAGGATTGAATTGATGATAATATACAAAAGTTTCAAAAATTCAAAAAAGAAAGAAAATATAATAGTTCTCACCTAAAAAATGATTTTGTGCAGACTGTTTCTAATATTCGCAACTCACAAGATGATGGAGATTCCAAAGATTTTTTTATGATAAGATTAGTGCCATTGAATTAGAATAAAATGAACAAATGAAAATTTCACGTGAATATATTTATATTCATTTGTTTTTTCTCTTTTGATTGTTGGAAATTAAATTTAAACTTTCACATTTAATTTGAATTTCACGCTCGTCTATTTTCTTTCGTAATAGACATGTTCGCGTTGTTTTATCGTCAAAGAGCATTAAATTTTTTAATCAAAAATGTGAGATTTGTATTATATTTACTTGGCTAACATCCAAAAAGTAATCTCTAGGCTAGGCATTTCATTGCTTTTTCTAAAATTATGAGATGCGAAGTACTACGGGCCAAATATTTCTTTCCCTTCTTTTTCATACTCGAAAGAATGGAATAAAATGCTATGATAATAATTTATGGGAAGTAGGCCGGCGTATTTCATGACATAAGTAAACTTTCAGAACTAAGCTCTATGTATATATGTATATTCATATACGTAAAATAAATTCATGACTGCAGACGTAAAAATAATAAATTTCACTAGTGCTACATATGTACGTACACAATTATGTATATTGAAAATATACATACATATTGATTATAGAAATTTACAATGTTTATATTTTACCATAATAGACGTCAAAATATAAGACAATTAGACTTGTTATTTGCGTAGCGACGAAATGATTTAATATGACGGGCTGAAAACCAGATTGGTACAAGTGACATTTAAAAAAAACTGGTTTAAGTGCTAAAATAATAATGTCACTTGTACCAGTCTGGTTTTCAGCCCGTCATATGTACATAAATGTCACAATATATTATATCTACAATACATTTACAAAACAGCGATGTTTTTCTTTTTACTAACCTCTTTTAAGTTTCACTTACGATTATTCAATATTTAATTCAAATACAGTATGTATTCACCCAACATGATTTGATGTACCTTTATTCTATGTATTGTAATACTATTGCATTTTAATGTATTATTGTTGTTTCATTATTTACCACAAAGTCTACCATAACAGTGTTGAATCAAATAGAGAAAATTATTTCAAAGCACGTACGTCCTCATGTATATAGTTATACGTATAAAATATAAATCAATCACATATTATAATTTAAAAAAATTAAAACTTAAATAACGTATTTCATGTCCTTATTCTTATAAGCGATATACATAATAAAATATTCACCTTATGTGCCCTGTTTATGATTTCAGTTTGTACTTCAAAATCATTTAAAATTCATTTTTAAATGATTATGTAAAATTTTATAAATGTTACGCAGTTCGCATACTTCTAAGGTGTTTAATTGGAATAATATTATGCGATGTTATATTACAATAATATTTCAAATTCAGACAGAAAAATCAAAAAATTGAAATTCTATTTTTTTTTGGCAATATAAATTCAGTGCATATTTTGATATGATACGTCATCTTCAGGTGACAGTTACTAGGACCATATTTTCGTGTAGTGAACTTTGGAATAGCGAGAGTGGTCCACGTCTTCGCCACCGGTGCCACTGGCAACAGGCTACTGACAACATCGTAAATCATTCCCAAAACAGCAACAATTTTTACGCAAAACGCCAACGAGTGAGTAGTGGGCGTTTGAGGGTGGTTTAGTTGGCGAATGGCTAGGTCCATTGCCTATTACGATTTCGTGTCACACTCGCGAAAAACGTAAAATTATGTTGGACACGTCGCCAAAATGGAAAAAAATGTTAACCTTTTTCGCTGAGAAAACAAACGTAGTGGTGCACACGTGTCGAACAATTTTTTTCGGAAATAACTTCGAAAACACAAATAATAAATTTGACGTCGATGTGTTATTGCAAAAATACGTGTACAAGTACAGTTTAGTTTCCTCTGTTATGGAATATTCAGGCTTATCCCTATTACATATGTATATACATATGTATGACATATATACATATGTATAACATATAGACATATGTATAACATATGTAGATATATACATATGTATAACAGTCAGCGAAACAATTGGAAATAGCAATTGAAGAATTAGATTGAATTGGATTCCTGAAAAACTTGATAACTTTCAAAAGTCATGATAACTTTAATCATTTAAATCATTCTCGTCATGATAACTTTAAATTATTCGATGTGCATGAAATATAAAACAAATACTGTCTATTTTTTCTGATACATAAAATAATATTTTAGCTATCCGATAGAAACTATGTTGTAAAATAGTAGTTCCTAACGAAAATTTTAATGTATTGGGGAAATTTAAATGTGTTGGAGGGGCAATGAGCAAATCATTTCGTTTACTATTCACGATGTTCACTTACCATTCTGTATGTTGTGCAAACACTTTTTGACCAACGAAAAACTGTCGTCTTGAAACGCAATTCAAGAAGAAATATAGCACTTGTGTAACTACTAAGGATCCCAAATAGTCGTCGACTTCAACTATTCGAATATCGAATAGTAAATCAAGAGCTATTCGAATATATTAAAAACAAAGGTAATTACATATGTACCAAGCATAAATTTGAATGAATCGTCTTATCATAGTTACCATTGAATTCCACCTCGTTTTAACAGCCAATAATAATTTCAATTTTTTATTTTCTTTTTTCATTATGATTTCTTGTAAAAATGTATATTTCGCCGGTGACTTCTTAAATATTCGTATTATTTTTCTGATGTTTTCTAAAATTTCGTAGAGATTATTATCTATCGAAAAGTGATTTTCTTCAAACATTTCCGTATTTAATGGATAAAAATCCGTTTCTTCACATGTAGACATTTCATCTTCTTCATTATCTTCATATTTACAAACCTCCTTTATTATCACAATTACATATTTCATTTTTTTCATAATCATCGGCTTCTTCGTCATCACTCTTTTCATGTTGATTTTGTTTATAAAAAAATATATACACGAATAATATTCGAATAGTTGATGAAATATACGAATAACGAATGGCTGAAAAATCAGACGAATAATTCGAATACTTGAATAATCGAATATTCGATTGGGATCCCTAGTAACTACCTACATCTGTAGGTATATACTCTGAATCAACTTTAGAATTTAACCATAAAATTTGAAAAAATAAGGCATGGTTCTCTGGACGAAATGCTATCGAAAATCATACTTTCGAAGCAAGTAGTGATATTTCTCTTCTTTTAGCTAAATTTGGAAAATCATACTATATATAGGGAATGATTCATTTAAACCAGTTACACACATACATATGTACATACATATTATACATATGTATATCAGTTTTTCTCAAAAAAATTCAGGGAATATGACAAAGATGCCAAAGAAATGCCACTGAGCACTAATAATGTTAATAAAACAACATACGAGATGATTAAAGATGTAGAAACACAACTTATTGAATAGTTGTGAACAAGAAAATTGTGAACAAGAGAATAGTTGTTAACAATAAAAAAAAGTGGGGCCATTGAAATGGAGCGTGGCAGAAAAAAGTTTGGCAAACACTTATTCAAGTGTGTAAAAACTGTAACATGCACTAATTTTGTCCAATTTTCCAATTAGTTTGCTCTATCAATCGATCTGTTCAATTAGAATTATGCTGTGTAGTATTTATGTATACATAAAAAAATCTTCCAACGAAAACTAAATATTAATTCTTTGAAAAGGTGTACAAAAAAAAAAAACTAACCAGCGGCATGGAACAGTAGTTGGCATATTATGCTTTCGAACAGAGTGGTCACGGGTTCGATTCCCACTAGAGTCCCGCTGATGGCCAAACCTTGGTTTGTGTCGATCGTTTCTTATCAAAGTTTGCCAATTTTTCTGATTTTCATTAAAAGGGTAATAGTAAAAATTGGCATCTCTTTTCTTATCTCAATTTATTCAGCGTCTTGAGTTTCGCCAATTTGATTATAAAATGATGCAAATATTTCTCCATAGATGTCACTTTGAATTTTTTTTATGAATTCGCATGGTATAAAATTCTTATGTATGTAAATATATTGATTGTATTGTATCTGCATAAGTGCACACGCTAGTTTGGAGCGATCTGTAAACGCGAGTCTGATCTGATAATTGAATCCAAAAACTTTAAACAAAGAGGACATCTATAAGTGCAGGTACCATTTCCCTTCGATATCGATAAGAATTTCAGTAACGGTACTTAATTTCAGTTCGATAGGACGAACATTATTCAAAAAATCCCCAAAATACACAGGCACACATACTAATACACCGACACATACACACATAGTACGAATGGCTTTTGCACATAGATTGTTGACCTTTAAGTTTTTTAATGCTATGACTTTTTTTAGACAAACATGTACTCGACTGCTTATGTTTTAATTTTCTGTCCATTTTTTATATAAGAATATTTTTCTTTTTTTTTTCTTTTTCGATCCAATCAATTTCTCAGAATATTTTCTTATAAGCACTTGACTGAAATGGTATTTCTTTTTGATCAGTTTATTTTATATTCAGAAGCGTTGATGCGTAAACAACTCGAAAAGATTATTTCTTTTTTCTTTTACCATATTTTAAATTACGCTCCACATAGAACGTTTATTTATATACGGTGCCTCAAATCCAATTTTAAAACATTTAAAATAATACAAACGTGAATAACTTCACATTGTAAATAAAGTACCGGTAAATAGTGTTCAAAGTACTTAATTACATTTTCCATTGTTCGCTCTCTACGAAGCAGAGCTCACGTAGCAGCCTTTGTGTGTAATCACACTTTAACACATTGAATTAAATTTATAACAGAAAAACATATTGATTTTTACAATCAGTTGTTGTACAAAACCGTTTACACATACAATTTTTAACTAAACTACCAATTTTTAATGACATCGCGTGCAGGCGTTGCGATAATTTTAGAGGTAAACGTGCGTGACGAGCGCAGAGGGGGTATAAATTTCCCAGACGGCCTGACTAAATGATTCACGAGCGACACGGGGGCCCCACGAGGGCGTAGCGCCCATGAGACCCTTTGTGCCCGTCTGGTCGGAGTTTGGAGCACGCCAATTCGCCCCCGGAATTGGACGAGACTCACTGTTTATATTCAACTTGTCGGGGTAATTGCGAAAAGCGGAAAATTCGCCAAAAAGGAACTTGTCTAAAACAGTTAAAAGCTTTTCAGTGTGCACGGGCACTGCTGCTGCATGAATAATCCCATTTATGCCATGCCCTGAACCGGATGCAATTGAGACATCGACATAAATACGTTGACAGTCTCGTATTGTAAACGCTGTATAGGTAATTACGTGTATAGGTTATACTTTTTATATTATGTAAGGTTTTTTATGTCATATAAACCTCTGAATGGGCAGCATGGGGCTCGTCATATATTCTTGTGGGCCAATGATAATATAAAAAAATTCTATATTAATATTATGTATATACAATGTATGTAGGCTAAGTAAAACAATTCGGATGTGA